>NC_056745.1:62895193-63010193 GCF_019279795.1 Protopterus annectens
AGCACACTTGCTACACTTAAGTTAGAGCGCATTTTAAATTTATTGTTTAAACATTTTTCCAGTAGGCAAGGAAACAAAAATGCATGAACCAATAATGACAAAACTGCTCTATTCAGAAGTTGTGTGTGTGTGTGTGTGGGGGGGGGGGGTATGTATGTGTGTGTGTGCCTCAAGTTTCAGTTGTATGCATGTAGGGCACACCTAAAATCCCCTGTCATGCACAGTCAGGGCATATGTGATGCTGTCAGCTGCTTTGTTTCACTTTCCTTTCCCAACCCACCACTGTTGGAAGTCCTACCCCCCCCCCCCCCCCCCGGGGATGCAATGTAAAATGGTACAGCTGTCCAGCTGATATTCAGCTGGGGAGGAGGTGGTAGGCAAATAGGAAAAATTATACTATAAAGGCTAATTAGTATGCAAAATAAGTCAAAGCCAATCACCAATAAGCACTCATAGGTCATAGGTGTATACAAGACTAATGATCACCAGGGCATTTCTAAGTCTAGGCACGCAACCCAAGACCTGGGCATTTCTAAGTCTAGGAACGCAACCCAAGACCAGGGCATTTCTAAGTCTAGGCACGCAACCCAAGACCAGAGCATTTCTAAGTCTAGGCACTTAACCCAACTCAGTT
Organism: Protopterus annectens; assembly: GCF_019279795.1. Taxonomy (NCBI): domain Eukaryota; kingdom Metazoa; phylum Chordata; order Ceratodontiformes; family Protopteridae; genus Protopterus; species Protopterus annectens. The sequence goes on from NC_056745.1 coordinate 62,895,828, forward strand.
GTGTCCTCATGGAACATGGATGTCTATTTGGAGGAGTATGTTAATTGGAGGCTGATAAAGGTTTAGTGGGGGTATGTTAGTTATAGAATATTTACTGTTAGCCTCTGTCTATCAGAGACATTGGTGACAGACCAGAGGTGAGTTTCTGATTTCTACTCCAATGGTCAAGGTAACATTTGAAAAAGGTTAGGAATGGATTCTGCTTCACATGGATGGGGAATCTAATCCATAGGATTATTAGGAACATGTCTGTCTCATCAGCATGTTATATTTATTTTGCTAGTAAAGATTAAATCCTTTGATCCACTGTTTCTAGTGCTATTCATTTTGTGGATGTGCAAAAGGTCCAACAGGGCTGAATCTGATGATGCTTTGTATGCCATGCATAGATCGACTCTAAGTAACCTGTAGAAGACTGAGTTTAGAGACAGGACATTAAGGCATTCGGCACAGGAATCTGTTAGTACCCAGGGTTCTCTTGGTGAGGAACCTCTGTGGGCATTCTGACTGTTGCATATGCCTGAAGGGTGCACTATACTCAATGATGGGTCTGATAAGGACTGAGTAAAGTGGTACTATAACCTCACTGGACATGAATGCCCTAACCTTATTTATAATCTGGGAGACAAAGGATAATTTTCTTACTACCCTGGCTACATGTTGGTCAAAGGCCAGATTACTGTCTACACATGTTCCCAGATCCCTAACTACTGGGTCAGCTTTTAAGGGTATCATATTGATGGAGTGATTATGCATAGTGGACTTTACCAAAAGCCACTATAATTTACTTCATAGCATTGAGTTTTTATCCATGGCTTTGGCACCAGTCATTTGTCTGTGTTAGACCCTCTTCCAGGATGTTAGTGTCATGGAGAAATTTATGACAGTTTCCAGTTTGCAGTCATCTGCAAACTTGGTGAGCCAGAGGCCCTTGACATTAGCCTTGACATCCAAAAAGTTGATTCCAAACAGGAGCGGGAACAGCACTGATCCCTGAGATACTCCACTGATGACCAGTCTCTTGGTGGAGGAGATTGCAATAATCCTGACTTCTTGGGTCCTATCTGCATACCAGCTGGCAATCCAGCCAGCCATGTAGGGATTTATGCCTAGCTTTGTGAATCTGTTAGGAATACCTACGTGAGATATTGTATTGAATGGTTTACCATCACAATGTCGAGGTGCACAGCTACAATGGCAGATGTGCAAAAGGCTGTTGTCAATGGTTCATATTAGTGAACCAAAAAAATGCAGAAGTCACAAAGGAGCAAATGCCAGTGTGCATTCACTCTTTTATGAGGTCAGCATTCTGAGTGGAGATCGCACTACAGTAGGGATTGGGATATGTACCCCTTCCCTCACTGTAGCATGACCTCGGAGTTAATATATATAATTAGCATGGGGTGTGGGGACGCAGCCTCCACATGGGGGTGCAGGGGGCTTGACCCCCCTCCCCGCATAACTGTCGTGGAAGACATCCGGAAGTGACAGGTGTTTCAGACAATGTTGACATTCCTGGACTGTCGACATTCATTGGTTTGCAGATTCGCTCTTCTGAAGATTCGACTGTGCAGTTTCTGACATTTCAATTCATGTATATGACCAGTCGCATACATGTGTTGCGGCATTATGATGGTAAACCTTATTGAACACCTTAGCCAGGTCTAGATACGTAGCATGCACCATTATTCACTTCATCCTTTATCTTGGTGACCCTTTCAAAGAAGTCTACCAGGGTAAGCAGGCATGAACTTCCTTTGACAATACCAAGCTGGGATGGATGCAGTGTTTGTAATGTGCCAATATCTCTGTTGATCATTTCCATGATAAGAACCAGGGAAAAAAAACACAAAATGTCACAAGGTGGAAAATCAAACTTCAAATGTGAACACACACCTCAAAGGCAGAACATAGGTCAGACTAATAACAAACTCAAATCCATAATCAATAAAAACTATTTTTATTGATTATGGATTAGAGTTTATTAGTCCAGTCTGTGTTGTACCTCCAAGGTCTCATTTCCATGATAATTTGTTCCATGACTTTGCGTATTATACTCGTCAGATTAATGAGTCTATAGTTTCTGGTGTTGGTTGATGGTCCGCCATTGTGAAGAAGAATAACTGTTGCACTTCTCTATTCATGTGGTATGTAACCCATTTTGAGACTGTAGTTGAAAAGTGACTCAAGTGGACCTGATAATTCACATGTCATGCTATTTAGAAGGAAACCTGGGATATTCTCTGGGCCCACTGATGCTGTTTGTTTGGCCTTAGTGAGTGCTGCCATTTTATGTCTAAATTTTCACTTGAATATTTATTTATTTATTATTTAATTATTTAAGTCTGATGACTGGGGAAGTCCACTGCGCCATAAAGAGTCCCTTTTCAGTGGAAGCCTGGGGAGAAAAGCTTCAAGACATTGCAAGTTGAATGTTACAAAGAAATAACAAAGAGTTCATACAGAACAATTAAACATTACAGAAGAATAATACATTATGTAATAAGCACTTAGAGAGTTAACATTGAAAACATGAGGATTACTAGACCTTTGCAGGTTAGGTAAATTCAACATTAACAGAAGAACATTATGTGACTTAAGCTCTAAGTGAGTTAACTTTTAAACCATAGTTACAGTCCATTTGTAGTTAGACGAACCATTTTTCATGGAAGAAGCACCAAACTATTTGTTATTGAAAGTAGAGTACATTAGATAACAGAGAAATCCAGTCCCAGGTAGGGATGAGAATGTTTTAGGATGACAAGAGGCAACAGTAGTGATAACAGGTGACGATTTCAGTGCAGGGAAGAAAGAAAGGGTCGCGAGGGGGTTATGTCGGAGCGTGAAAGGGTAGAGAGGGGGTTATGTCGGAGCGTGAAAGGGCAGAGAGGGGGTTATGTCGGAGTGTGAAAGGGTAGAGAGGGGGTTATGTCGGAGTGTGAAAGGGTAGAGAGGGGTTTATGTCAGAGCGTGAAAGGGTAGAGAGGGGTTTATGTCGGAGCGTGAAAGGGTAGAGAGGGGTTTATGTCGGAGCGTGAAAGGGTAGAGAGGGGGTTATGTCGGACCGTGAAAGGGTAGAGAGGGTGTTATGTTGGAGCGTGAAAGGGTAGAGAGGGGTTTATGTCGGAGTGTGAAAGGGTGGAGAGGGGGTATGTCGGAGCGTGAAAGGGTAGAGAGGGGGTTATGTCGGAGCGTGAACGGGTAGAGAGGGGTTTATGTCGGAGCGTGAAAGGGCAGAGAGGGGGTTATGTCGGAGTGTGAAAGGGTAGAGAGGGGGTTATGTCAGAGTGTGAAAGGGTAGAGAGGGGTTTATGTTGGAGCGTGAAAGGGTAGAGAGGGGTTTATGTCGGAGCGTGAAAGGGTAGAGAGGGGTTTATGTCGGAGCGTGAAAGGGTAGAGAGGGGTTTATGTCGGAGCATGAAAGGGTAGAGAGGGGGTTATGTCGGAGCGTGAAAGGGTAGAGAGGGGGTTATGTCGGAGCGTGAAAGGGTAGAGAGGGGTTTATGTCGGAGCGTGAAAGGGCAGAGAGGGGTTATGTCGGAGCGTGAAAGGGTAGAGAGGGGTTTATGTCGGAGCATGAAAGGGTAGAGAGGGGTTTATGTCGGAGCATGAAAGGGTAGAGAGGGGTTTATGTCGGAGCGTGAAAGGGTAGAGAGGGGGTTATGTCGGAGCATGAAAGGGCAGAGAGGGGTTATGTCGGAGCGTGAAAGGGTCGAGGGGGTTATGCCGGAGCGTGAAAGGGTAGAGAGGGGGTTATGTCGGAGCGTGAAAGGGCAGAGAGGGGTTTATGTCGGAGCGTGAAAGGGAAGAGAGGGGTTTATGTCGGAGCGTGAAAGGGTAGAGAGGGGGTTATGTCGGAGCGTGAAAGGGTAGAGAGGGGGTTATGTCGGAGCGTGAAAGGGCAGAGAGGGGTTATGTCGGAGCGTGAAAGGGCAGAGAGGGGTTTATGTCGGAGCGTGAAAGGGTAGAGAGGGGGTTATGTCGGAGCGTGAAAGGGTAGAGAGGGGTTATGTCGGAGCGTGAAAGGGCAGAGAGGGGTTATGTCGGAGCGTGAAAGGGTCGAGGGGGTTATGTCAGAGTGTGAAAGGGTAGAGAGGGGTTTATGTCGGAGCGTGAAAGGGCAGAGAGGGGTTTATGTCGGAGCGTGAAAGGGCAGAGAGGGGTTTATGTCAGAGCATGAAAGGGTCATGAGGGGTTTATGTCAGAGCGTGAAAGGGTAGAGAGGGGTTTATGTCGGAGCATGAAAGGGCAGAGAGGGGTTTATGTTGGAGCGTGAAAGGGCAGAGAGGGGTTTATGTCGGAGCGTGAAAGGGCAGAGAAGGGTTTATGTCAGAGCATGAAAGGGTCGCGAGGGGTTTATGTCGGAGCGTGAAAGGGTAGAGAGGGGCTATGTCGGAGCGTGAAAGGGTCGAGGGGGTTATGTCGGAGCGTGAAAGGGTAGAGAGGGGCTATGTTGGAGCGTGAAAGGGTCGAGGGGGTTATGTCAGAGTGTGAACGGGTAGAGAGGGGTTTATGTCGGAGCATGAAAGGGCAGAGAGGGGTTTATGTCAGAGCGTGAAAGGGTAGAGAGGGGTTTATGTCGGAGAGTGAAAGGGTAGAGAGGGGGTTATGTCGGAGCGTGAAAGGGTAGAGAGGGGGTTATGTCGGAGCGTGAAAGGGTAGAGAGGGGTTTATGTTGGAGCGTGAAAGGGCAGAGAGGGGTTTATGTCGGAGCGTGAAAGGGCAGAGAAGGGTTTATGTCAGAGCATGAAAGGGTCGCGAGGGGTTTATGTCGGAGCGTGAAAGGGTAGAGAGGGGCTATGTCGGAGTGTGAAAGGGTCGAGGGGGTTATGTCGGAGCGTGAAAGGGTAGAGAGGGGTTTATGTCAGAGCATGAAAGGGCAGAGAGGGGTTTATGTCGGAGCGTGAAAGGGTAGAGAGGGGTTTATGTCGGAGCATGAAAGGGTAGAGAGGGGGTTATGTCGGAGCGTGAAAGGGTAGAGAGGGGGTTATGTCGGAGCGTGAAAGGGTAGAGAGGGGTTTATGTCAGAGCGTGAAAGGGCAGAGAGGGGTTATGTCGGAGCGTGAGAGGGTAGAGAGGGGTTTATGTCGGAGCGTGAAAGGGTAGAGAGGGGTTTATGTTGGAGCGTGAAAGGGTAGAGAGGGGGTTATGTCGGAGCATGAAAGGGTAGAGAGGGGTTTATGTCGGAGCGTGAAAGGGTAGAGAGGGGGTTATGTCGGAGCGTGAAAGGGTAGAGAGGGGGTTATGTCAGAGCATGAAAGGGTAGAGAGGGGGTTATGTCGGAGCGTGAAAGGGTAGCGAGGGGGTTATGTCGGAGCGTGAAAGGGTAGAGAGGGGTTTATGTCTGAGCGTGAAAGGGTAGAGAGGGGTTTCTGTCGGAGCGTGAAAGGGTAGAGAGGGGTTTATGTCGGAGCGTGAAAGGGTAGAGAGGGGTTTATGTCGGAGCGTGAAAGGGTAGAGAGGGGTTTATGTCAGAGCGTGAAAGGGTAGAGAGGGGTTTATGTCGGAGCGTGAAAGGGTAGAGAGGGGTTTATGTCGGAGCATGAAAGGGTGGAGAGGGGTTTATGTTGGAGCGTGAAAGGGTCACGAGGGGTTTATGTCAGAGCGTGACATGGGCATTCCCAATTAGCTGTTAGATGAGGGAACAGCTGAGATTTGAAATTAGTATGGTTTGGTAGGGTGCGTATTTGAGGGGGGAGAGAGTTCCACAGTTTATCTAAGGAGTAGGAAGTTAGTAGATGGCCAGGAGGTCATATAGGTTTGTGGACCAGAAGGAGATTTTGGTTTGTGGATCTGAGTGGGTGGTAGGGTATATAGGGTTTTAAGGATGTAGCGAGAGATGAGCAGTTTGTAGGTTTAAAGATGAGCTTGTGGGCAATGGTGAGTTGTAGGTAAATTATATCTTTGCATTCACACATAAATGTTTTTTGTATTTAGCTGCATTTTTGTAACATACTTTTATAATAGTACTCCAGCATTTTTTTAACAGCCCATGTGAATTAATATGAAAATTAAAATGTTAAAATACTTACTGTAGAACCCTGGCTTAACCCACTTGACCAGCTGAGCAGGTACAATCATCATACCTGTGCCAACACTGTGACCCAGAGTGGGTTATCCCTCTCAGGGATAACAGGTACTCACCCAGCTCCTGCAAAATGTCAACTTTCTTCCACTCAGTGCAGGCCAACACACTTTCAGTTTTCTGCAGGTGTGATTCCTGTAAGAGATAAACAATAATATTAGTATCCTTATCAGACCAGCATGGAGCCTGGTCTTATGCCTTCAGAGGTGCTGCCATCTTTAGAAGTACCTGAAACAGAGTGAGGAATGTAACTGCAGGGCTGTAGTTCAAAGGGCATGAACCATAACCTTTGTGGTGTGACATCACTATAACCTAACTGAGAAAGCCATGCAGGGTTTTACCTATGAAAGTGATATTTTTCTCAAGTTACATTTGCCAATTACATTGTAAGAGTGATGTATTAATATTAATGACTGTATGCAGATAATATATGCACTTCATTAAGCACAGTAATGTTTTCACCAGAAATCAACATTTTTCATTAACATCATAAATTGAAATGACATGGAGACAAGATACTTAATGCAGTATTTGAGATCATCATTTCATAATTACCGTTTTATAAATGAACCTTATGAATAACATGTAAAGCTGTTGTATTACTGCTTTTACTAAACTAAATTTTTTCAGGAAGTACTAAGGTGTGTCACACTGTGCAGGATGGTTGTGGATTAGGCTTCATTAAACTCCTGTCTAAATTCTGACTTTCCATTTAAATGTCATGGCATATTTGAGTTTCATTGAGACATTCTATGAACAGGCTCATCTTCCTATAGCCAGCACTGCTCAGACCAGCTCATTCACAATTACTCAAAGACTATCTATGCCTATATAATAAGATGCACATACACACGTGTATTACTGCAATTCACAGCGAACAGCAGGACTGACCTTAATTTGCATACAAAGCATGCAAATCAGCCTGAATTTATATCAATAACTGAACATCTACAATATTTATCTGTGATTGGTTGAGTCCAGTGGTAATTCCTGTGGATAATGCAAACTTTTTGCAGTAAACTAAAATCAGTTTTATAGTTATAAAATATTAGCAACTATAGGAATTTGATTTTATAGAGAAATGCTTTCATGGAAATATATTTTTTCCCAAAGTAAAGTCAATATTATATGCAATTGTACGTAGCTGCTAATAATAGTAGTGGAGATGGGGAGGTGGGAATTTCAGGTCTCATTTCTCAAAGCTGAATATGCACGGCAGTGTTATTAACCTAGAGAATGTGTGCGGAGCAGTCACTGAATATTTCTTTGTCTGCAGATCTAAGGATATAATGTTGGATGATAGTAGAAGTGATTAACATGTGTAATTTCTTTTTTGTTGTGATTTCTGGACCATGATGAAGACAGAAGCAGTACAAAAGCTGTGGAAGGCATTGTTCACTTTATTTGTGCTTCAGTGTATTGATATGATTAAATTATTAGGTATGCGGTACTCAAGACCATCAGTGATGCTAAATGTTAAGATTTTTTTATGTTATGGCAGTCATGCTTTAAAAAAGGATGTGCGTGTAAGGAACTCAGGCATGCTTTCATGTACTTTACTGTTGGAGTGATGAGAGTGTTTAACAGTGTTAAATCAAGTTTCATTAGGGCAGCAGGGATCGAGACAGAGAAAAGGCAATTTCTCTGGAAAGTACTGGCAATAGTAGGGGAGAACTTACACAACAGAATTCAAGCAGGGCTCATCCGCATTCCTCTACATGTAGCAAAACCTGTCATTCAAGGTCTCAGTCGTGCAACACTGTCAGATCTGTGTCTGTAAGGTCACCAGTATTCAGTAAGTTATGTGATTGCAGTGAGTCAGCATAAAGCTCACGTGCCAGCACTTCCTCATGATCATGTGCATCATCACCCAACCTATCACATGCCAGAACTTACTTGTGATCACAGGCACCATCACCCATCTTATTACATGCCAGCACTTCTTCTTGATCATGGGCACCATCACTCCTTGTGATCAAAGGCTGGTCTTGTCTCCTGAACCTGTTTGACTTCTTCGAATCAGTCTCCAGAGCCATGGACAGGTAAGGTGGTCCACACAGCCTATCAGGACCTTGCCAAGGCCTTCAACACCATCCCCCACTCTGGAAACATAGATAAACTTACTAAGCTGGGCATTAATCCCTGCGTCACTCTATGGGTTGCCAACTGGCTTACTGACAGAACCCACACTGTAAAAGTAGCTGACTCCAAATCCAGCTCCAAACAAATGACAAGTGGAGTACCTCAGAGTTCAGTCCTGGGACCACTCTTGTTTGGCATCTACTTCTCTGAAATACAGGCCAACACTAAGGGACTCTGGCTAACAAAGTTCGCAAATGACTGCAAACTGGGAGCCATTATTGAATCCCCAAATGATGTGGATATTCTACAAAGGGGCCTTACAGAAACAGATGCTTGGTGCCAGAGCCGTGGGCTCAAGCTCAATGCCAAGACATGTATAGTTATCCCCTTTGGGCAAAAACATCTACCCGTGAATTGCCACATAGGTGGCAGTACACTAAACACCGAAAGTGTGATAAGAGACTTAGGGACACAGGTGGACAGTGGTCTCACCTTTGATAACCACATCGCCACAACTGTCAGGAACTCCTTCTATGTGACACACCTCATCACTGAGGGCTTTTCATCCAGAAAAAAGGAGGTCATTGTCCCACTGTACTCATCCCTCATTAGACCCATTATAGAATACAATACCCCATTTGGTATGTACCTTTCACGACATCTGCAGCAACTGGAAAGGCTGCAAAAATACCTCACTAAAAGAATCACAGGCCTAAAGCAGATGCCCCATGCTGACCATCTAAAAAAAACTCCACCTATACTCTGTCACATATCGTCTACTCAGAGGCGATCTCTGCTTAACATACAAGGCCATGTCAAACCCAGAGCTGTTGGACATGCTACACTTAAAGAAATCCCAGTCCATCAGAGACACATGCTCCAGGGATCTAATCCTTGTCATCACAATAAACAAAACATGCTGGAGGGATAGGTTCCTGACCCAGAGACTCCCCAGACTCTAGAATAGACTACCCATACATGTCAAGCAGAGTGCCTCTTTGGCCCTCTTTAAAAGGAACCTTGATGATTGGTTGGGAGATAGGAAATTCACCCTGGGGATCACATCAGTCACCCTGCTAGACAGTGGTCCAGGGAAGTAAATACTGTGGGAAGAAATAGTCAGAGATTTGTTATGGCTAGGCTTGTATAGGCCCTAGGGCCAGTAGCCTAGTACCAACCTATGAACCTAAGGCACCATCACCTAACCTATCACATGCCACATGCCAGTATTTCCTTGTGATTACAGCCACCATCACTCACCCTGTCTCATGCCAGCACTTCCTTGTGGTCGCAGCCATCATAACCCAACTTATCTTTAAGTGACATTTTGGATGACATTTTTGATACCTTCTGTGTGGAGTCTGCATGTCCTCCCCACGGTTGAGTGGCCTCTGAAAGACATGTGTGAATGGGTGTGCCTTCGCTGAAGGTTGGGCGTCGGGCTGGCAACTCGGCACCATAAAAATCGACTGCCAATCATTAGTGAACCGGAGTTCCACTGTGGCGACCCCTAACCGGGAAAAGCCGAAAAGAAAAACAAACTCAGGTATAAAAATAAACAAATACATACTCAGATGGGCCTACCTCAGTTTGTCGAAATCCCATATTATCGAATCCCACTTTGTTGACACTCAAAATATCGAACTCCCATTTCATCAAAGCAGCAGAACAATGAAAATATTTACAGAGTAAGTAACCTGTTGTGCAAGATGATGATCTTTGCCCTTTTCCCAACTGTAGTGCGATTTCAGAGTTGGTATATTTAGTTAGAGGTGTGGGGCATGTAGCCCCCCCACCTGGGTGGATTAGGGATGGTGCGGTTTGGGTTTTGTTTCTTTTTGGGTAATTGATTACTTACCCTGGGAAGATCTTTATTGTTCCGCTGCTTCAATGAAGTGGGAGTTTGATATTTTGAGTACTGACAAAGTGCAATTCGATAATATGGGATTTTGACGAACTGAGGTAAATCCATTCAGATAACCTTGTGTTCTTAGCAATCCCTCAAAGTAAATTAAATACACAACCAGCAATAAAAACTAATCAAATAAAACACAAATTAAAAAGATAAATTGGTGTGTGCACAAAATAAAACACATGCGCGCACACACACACACACACACACACACACACACACACACACACACACACACACACACACACACACACACACACACACACACACACACACACACACACACACACACACACACACACACACACACACACACACACACACACACACCAACATATATAAGTGCAAATCAGTCTAACAATTCACCAAATCAAAAAATCATCAGCCACTGATTCAATTAATTATAGAAAATGCAAAGAAAGCATAAAGAAATACAAGATAAATTAAAAAAAAAGCTTCAACAGCTATGGTATGCAATAATTTAGTCATATAGCAATTCAGCTGCAATAAAACTTACAAATCACAATTAAAGACTCAAACTAAAGAAAAAAATAATGAAAAGTTACTCGGTAAAATGCGGGAAATATTTTATCCACTGCTTGCCGTAGTCTGTCAGCACATTTATACCACAGTTCCTCCATGTTAATTGTTTCTCAAGAAGAGGATGTGTCCAGATGAATATAAATTCCAATATTTGCAATATAATGTAAACGTACAGCCTTTGGGGATGTGTGTGTATGTAAGCATTTGTAAGACGACGATGGGTTGGCTGCCAGTGCATTAGGTCGAACTGTGCTGGATTTCTTTTGTTTCCTGTTCTCATTGGCTTATTTTGTTCATAGATTCTGCATCACTAATTATTGTTAGCATGTGTTCATGGCTTGGTTACTCATTTTGTTAACTCCCTAAGCCATGTTATCTTGTTCAGACTAACATACCCCCAGATAAACTCTAACATATCCCCAGATAACCTCTAGAATCTTAACTAACATACTCCCTTCTAATAAAAAAGCCCATGATGCATAGAGTCACGAGTGGGTTGGATTGCACAGCTAGGTTTATAAAGACCTTGTCAGTTGTTAGTCTAGTATATAACTATGAACAAAACCACAGTTCTGTTTTAATTGCCATTTTTAATAATGTGCCACAATTACCTCCTGCTGACTTACTGAACTGAGTTAAAATGAAGTGAAATGTTTGTGTGTGCATTTTGCTATCAGGACTTCCTGCTATAGACCATTGAGGAAGAGAATTCCTTCAGACTATAAGCACAAAATTCTATGTTTAATATAATGAAACCTGCTCAGTGCTGTAGCTTTCCACGATGCTGACTTTACCCATCATGCTGTGTGATAACTGTTGGTGTATTTTCTTAAGCAGGATTCTCTGCACCTTCAACACTTCTGCCTTGGCTAACTGCTGCATGTGAGAATGTAAGCAGGGAGACTTGCTAAGTTTCTTCACTCTGTAACTTGTTCTCTGCCAGCTACCTAGAGTTTGTGAAGTTTAGGCAGAGTGCTTGTCACATGTTGGGAATGAGTGTACTGGGTTGCCTTGAATTTAATCCTCAGATAGCTGATGAGCATACCTGCTTTCTCTATCCAGCATATAGACAGCTCCTCAAACAAGCTCCCATTGTAAGAAAAAATTGTTAAGGTATGGACAGAGGAATCTGAACAGGAGCTTCAGGACTGTTGCAGTGCACTCAGTGGGATGTTTTAAGTTGGCTGCTGTGAATGAGAATGGTATTGTAAGATGGCTGCTGTGAATGAGAATGGTATTGTAAGATGGCTGCTGTGAATGAGAATGGTATTGTAAGATGGCTGCTGTGAATGAGAATGGTATTGTAAGATGGCTGCTATGAATGAGAATGGTATTGTAAGATGGCTGCTATGAATGAGAATGGTATTGTTACTCTGGAGGAATACAGTTCAGTAGTTTCTAGCTGCATAAACACGTGCACTGACCTCAATGTGCCCCAATCACCTTCTTGCTTAACTAATTATTTCTCTTTGTTCACATCATTCTTCCTCATTCTGCTACTTACACTCTTTAGATCCTACCTGCCTCTCTTCCTCAAACCTTATTCTCCAACAACTGAAAGTGGACAACTAACTCACTACCCCTACAGACATGTGGTACTCCATTCTACTACCCACCCTACTAGCCCCATACCTCTTAACCTTATATGAAACACAACCTCTCCTAGGACTCCATGCCTCAAATGGTCATACCAACAACCCTGAAACCAAACATATCAACTTTTATCACATCAGTAATACCAAGCCGCTTCTTATATCATACTCCTACTCCCAACACACTCACACCAGTAAAATCAGCCCTAGACTCAAACAATACTGTAAAATAATAGATACATTTATGAAATTTATCTCTAAGTTAAGACTCAATCTGTTAATTGATGGGGACATACACCCTAACCCTGGCCCTACCAACATTAATAAATCCTCTCTCTCTATCAGCAACTTAAGCTACACCCCTACAATTCCCCATCCACCCAACTCTCTCTTAACCTGTCATCTCAACATCCGAAGTATCAATAACAAACTGCATGAACTTCATGCACTCCTTTTTGATCTCGCCCCTGATATTCTGTGTCTCTCAGAGACCTGGTTAAAACCCTCCACTACCGATAATGAAATACTTCCCCCTGGGTATAACATACACAGGCTGGACCGAGCATCCAGAAAAGGGGGTGGGGTGGCGGTACTATACAAATCTGATATGATTGTAACTACAGATGTTATTCAACCGCCTCAGACCAATAATTCTGAAATCCTAGCTACCAAACTGAAACTTAATAACAGTAAACATATCTACATAATCTGTGTGTACATTCCCCCAGGTAATAATATAGCCACACTAGAAGACATCCTTCATTGGATATCCATCCACTACCCCCAAGAAACCATACTTCTCGGTGACCTTAATATAGACTGGAGAACTTGTTCCTCTGAATCTCCTACCACTCATATTAACTTGCATTCATTCAAGCAAGTTATTAACACTCCAACTAGAACTGGTAAGCCCAACCAGAAAGAAAGTATACTTGATTGGGTACTCATTAACAATCACCCCAACCTGTATACATATGGTACCCTCTCTGATAGTCTAAGTGATCACCATCTCACATATATAATCAAGCAGAAAGTATGCAACCCCAACCAACCTCTACTAAGACATGTCAGAAATAAAAAAAATGTTGATTTAACCAAATTCCAACTAGAACTAAAATCCTGCAATTGGTCTATGCTAAAACGCCTCCCCTTAGAAGAAGCAGTATTGTACTTTAACAAAAAATTCCTTGAGATTCTTGACTCTCATGCACCCATCCGCTCTAAAAAAAACAAGCCAAAAACTGCACCGTGGCTCTCAAAAGAGACCATGCTTAAAATTAAACTCAGAGACAAAGCTTGGGCTTTATGGTGAACTACTAAACTCCCTCAGGATCAAATTGAATACAGGCAACTTAGGAATGAAACTAAAAAACTTACACTACTTGACAAAAAACAATACTACAGTAATCTACAATCCTCTAACCAAAATAACCCTCAAAAGTTCTGGGCTGAACTAAACAATCTAATACACCCTGGCAAAATGACTACCCCTGTACCTGAGGCCCTCACCGATAAACCCTTAGAAGTAGTTGCAGACAGTTTTAATCGCTTCTTCACTGAGACTATCCACACCCGAGCTAGCAACTTGCCCCCTAGCCGCTACAGCCCAAACAGCTCCACCTCTAAAAATTTTCCACTATTTAGCTTCCAACCAATTGCTACATTATTTATCCACACCTTACTCAGAAAATTAAAACATACCACACTCGCAGCTGACCAACTTCCAGCTGAAAACCTAAAAAAATCTGCTGACGCCATTGCCTATCCAATCTCAGTAGTTATAAATCGCACATTAATAGAAGCTAATATTCCTAATATCTGGAAAATATCTTATGTCATCTCTCTCCATAAAGGGGGAGGCTCTACTGAACTATCCAACTATAGGCCAATAGCCATACTCTCTCCCCTAGCCAAAATAATGGAAAAATGTATCCAAAAACAGTTCATGCACCACTTAATAAACAACCATCTCCTGGCAGACACTCAACACGGCTTCAGACCTCACCACAGCACCACTACAGCCCTATTAGCCTTCTCTAACACCATTAACTTTCATCGTAATAACAACCATATCTCTTCAGCCCTATTCCTGGACCTGTCCAAAGCTTTTGATATGGTGGTTCACCAACTATTAATCCACCCCCTAAAATCACTCTGTCTAGATCTAAAATCACTTCAATGGTTTGATTCCTACCTAAGTGGTAGACAGCAAGCCGTACTCTGGCACTCTAAATTTTCCACCCTATTACCAAGCAACCTGGGTGTTCCACAAGGGTCCATACTAGGTCCACTGTTATTCCCCATCTTCATCAATGATCTTCACACTGCCATTCCTAAAGTTAACTGCATCCAATCATGAGCGACTCAACACTAATTTGCTCAGCTACATCCCCTACAGAGTTGCAGCTAAGTACCCAAACAACCTTTAACACGATAGAAAACTGGCTATCCAACCACCACCTGATTCTAAACCCCAAAAAGACTAAAATGCTTATATTCCTACCAACACAAAAGTCCCTCCCCATAAACTTCACAATCAAATCCAAAGATGGCACAATTATCTCTCCTAACCCATCTACTAAACTTCTAGGTGTCACTATTGACAACCACTTAAAGTTTGACCTACACGTTAACCAATTGATCAAAACCATCAATAAAAAACTAGGCCCACTGCACAGATTAAAGAACTTTCTAACTCCCATAGCCAAGGTAGCCATTGCCCGTTCTCATCTTCTCTCTACTCTCCTGTCCGCATCCCCTCTCCTTCTAAATAACAATAAGTCCAATCTAAATAAACTTACTACCTGTTACAATCACATTGCCAGATTCTAAATAAACTTACTACCTGTTACAATCACATTGCCAGATTCTAAATAAACTTACTACCTGTTACAATCACATTGCCAGATTCTAAATAAACAAGTCCAATCTGAACAAACTTACTACCTGTTACAATCACATTGTCCAATCTAAATAAACTTACTACCTTCTAAATAACAACAAGTCCAATCTGAACAAACTTACTACCTGTTACAATCACATTGCCAGATTCACCACTCCTCTCCTTCTAATTAACAACAAGTCCAATCTAAATAAACTTACTACCTGTTACGATCACATTGCCAGATTCGCCACTGGGCTCCCTTTTAGAACACATCACTGCATCAATCTAACTCAGCTCGGTTGGCTCGAACTTCCTAGTCTAGTGCTATACAACCAACTGATCATAGCCCACAAAATCATATACACCCCTGAAAACACCCCTTCACTCAAACACCTAGTCACCCTGTATAACAATCCATGACCACTACGTTCTTCCAACAAAATCCTCATCCAGACTTACAAAACTAATAACCTAGCCGGTGACTCTCTCCTGTCCAACTCCCTAGGTAGAAACTGCAACCTTTTGCCCCCTGAGATTACCTCAATTTCTTCCCTAAATCACTTCAAAGCCAAGCTCAAACTACACCTGGGGTCAAAAAGGTCCTGCTACTGTACCAAGCCTGGCTAATCCTCACTCTACACAATGTATTAACCATAATTCTCTCCTTCTAACTAATACATTTCACTCTCACTTACTAACGATGTTAGCTTGTGGTTCCTATGACAATATTAGTAATGTCAACTTCTGACTCCATGTTCTAAAATGTTTTTCGTCACTTCTTCAAGCAAACCAATACTTTTGTACATTGTTTTTGTCTTTTGTTTATGTTTATGTTGCTGTTTTTGTTGGAGCTTTTCTCCCCAGGCCTCCGCTGAAAATGGACATATATCCAGTCGGACTATCCCGGTTAACAAATGTAAAATAAATAAATGAATAAAATAAAATAAAATAAATAAAATAATGACATCTGGAAATATCCAAGTAATAAACCATGGATTAACTCAGAGGTTCACTCAGCGTTTCATGCTCTCTCCAAGACTTAAGCATCAGGTAGTATCAGCGAGTATAAAAAAATCTAGATATGACTTACACAGAGCAGCAAAGGATAATTACAGTCATAAGCTGGAAGGCTATTATTCGACTGCTGATACAAGGCATATGTGACAAGTGCTGGAAAACATAATAGGCTACAGAGACAAAGGCAGAGGGACAAATACTGACAGCCAGTCCTCATCAGATGATTTCAATGAATTTTATGCTCGGTTTGAGGTCCAATACACCAAGTAAAAGGGTACCACCATAAGAGAGAGGGGCAGCGATGAGGCACCACCACCTTTTACAATATCACCACCAAGTGTGGCAAAGTCCTTGAGGAGGATAAATCCCCAGAAGGCCGCCAGTCCATGTAATTTTGTTGGAAGGACACTCAAAACCTGTGCGTCAGTGCTTGCTGATGTTCTGACTGATATATTCAGTCTCTCCCTTGCATGAGCTACAATTCCCACTTGTTATAAGGCAACCACTATTATTCAACTGCTGAAAAAGGGCAAAGCCAACTGCCTGAATGACTACTGGCTGGTTGCATTGACTTCCATAGTGATGAAATGCTTTGAGAGAATCATTGTGAGTCATAGTCAGTAATACCGGATACAATGGACCCCCTGCAGTTTGTATACAGACCAAATAGGTCGACAGAGGATGCAGTCAGTACAACATCACATACAGAATAGGTCGACAGAGGATGCAGTCAGTACAACATCACATACAGAATAGGTCGACAGAGGATGCAGTCAGTACAACATTGCATACAGATTAATAGGTCGACAGAGGATGCAGTCAGTACAACATCACATACAGCTGAATAGGTCGACAGAGGATGCAGTCAGTACAACATCGCATACAGACCAAATAGGTCGACAGAGGATGCAGTCAGTACAACATCGCATACAGCTGAATAGGTCAACAGAGGATGAGGTCAGTACAACATCGCATACAGATGAATAGGTCAACAGAGGATGCAGTCAGTACAACATCGCATACAATTCTTACTCATTTGAAGAATAAGGACTGTTTTGCTTGATTGCTGTTTATTGATTATAGTTCAGCCTTCAGTATGGTGATATCAATGAAACTCATTAATAAGCTGTCCATACTGGGAATGCCACGACTCTTTGCAAATGGGTCTTGGATTTTTTAACAGGCAGACCGCAGTCAGTCAGGCTGGGGAATAGCATCTCAAAGCAATAATAATAAATGCAGGAACTCCACAAGGCTGTGTGCTGAGTCCAGTGCTGTACACCCTCTTCAGTTATGATTGTGTTGCTTCACAACATGACACCAGTTTTGTCAAATTTGCAGAGGATACAATAGTCATTGGTCTGATCTCCGGGGGTGATGAGTGGGCAAATAGGAGGGAACTGGAAAACCTTATCAAGTGGTGTCAGAACAGTAATCACTCTCTTAATACCAGCAAAACGAAATAGATGATCATTCATACATGGGTGAATAGAGGGCAGCACTTACCATTATATATTGGTGAGTCTGAGGTGGAAAGATTGGCTGCATTAAAATTCCTCATTATTAATATCTCTGAGGACCTTACCAGGACTTGTAATATCCCAGACCTGATAGGAAAAAGCCAGCAGATGCTGTATTTTCTGAGAAGGCTCAAAAAGTTTGGCATGCCCAATACCATCCTCAGCAACTTTTACAAATGAATAATCGAGAACATTCTCTCCCACTCTATTACAGTATGGTTCAGGAATAGTACAATACGGGATCGCCAGGATCTGCAGTGAGGAATTAAAACTATGTAAAACATTGTTAGAGTAACAGTCCCTGCATTGGAGGACATCTACAGCAAAAGAGTTTTTAGGAGGCCTCAAACACTTATCATGGGCCCTACCCACCCACAACATAAACTGTTTATGCTGCTACTGTCAGATAGACGTTATAAGAGCATGGCAGCCAGAACAACTAGGCTGAAAGTCAGTTGTACACCTCAAGCTATTAGAGTGTTAAATAAAACTCACATATTACCTCTCCCTCCAGTATTATTGGTCGGTTCACATTTGGTGGGAAACAAGCTTTTTTTTATATATATTATTGTCTATTTGTTGTCTTAGATTACCTCTTCTTTTTAATTGCTGTGTTTTTTATATATATTGCTAGAGGATTTTCAGAGTAAGACTTTCATTGTACTATGTGATGCTGTCTCTAGGACATATGACAATAAAGTTGAATTGAATTGAAAACAGTTTTGGGTCCTTATTATTAGCTAACTTTGAAGTCATTGAGTGTCTGGCTGCAAACAGCCCCTTTTACAATTTTCAAGATGGTGGCTGGATATCTGTTTTACTCTTGTTTTCATCCTCTTATGAGTCTGGTTATTGTATTAACAGTAAACCTGCAGCTATGGAGTTGAGAGTTTATTTTTTTCCTTTTGTGAAGCAATTTGGATAACTTTTGCCCAGTCTCCAACCTTCCAAGGTTCTGGAAAAAGTAGTGTACCCTTAAGTGGAGTCATACTTGTGAGATATTAACAATAGAAATCCTTTCCAGCATGAATTTAGAGGTAGACACAGTACTGAACCTGCTCTAAAGAGAATCTTCTTATTGGGAGAGACTGATGTTGTTAGCCTTTACTATAACTATTTGGAAGCTGTTGGCCCCTAACTCTCTGGTGAACCCAGAGAGAAATAACGGAGATTAATTTGTTATCCTGCAACATTCCTGATTGTGGAGCATCACAGGGTTCCATTCTAGGTCCTCTTTTATTTACGTTATAGATTTTGCTTCTGAAGTATAAGATACATTTGATAAAAGTTATGCTGAGGACAGCAGAGATGTGCCTGTCATTCCCCATCATGGATATATGAGAGTTCTAAACCATCTTGCAGGATCTTTGGAAAACGTCCATGACTGGATGGTCAATAAATGACTTAAGTTTAACACCTCCATGATAGTAACAAAGGTAATTCACACCACATTTAGGAATTCTTCTCTAGTGTTTTCATTAAGGAAAAGCTGCAGTTTATAGCCAGGGTGCAGAATCTAGTGGTGATTTTAGATGATAAGATGACACTGAAGGACTAGATCCATACTATTATATCTTCCTGTTTCAGTCTTTGGTGTATCATCTTTATGAAATATCTAATCCCACCCTCAGTTCTCCCCATGGTGAGTGCACTTGTCCCTTCCACTGAACTATGCTATGTTACCATCATATTAAGCTGGTATTGTGCAGTCTGTGTTGTCTGTCTCTTTAACAGTGCATTATAAATTAAGTCTTTGTGTTAATCTTTGTAAGTCTATATGGCTTGGCTCCCTCCCCATCTCCAGGGTGATTTGTACTCCTACTGAAAAGCTTATTCCCTGGGATCTGCCTCCCAGCTTCTGTTGGCAGTTATATATTTCCACCTGGTGAACTTTTTGACTCCATACTTTTGCAATCTGTCACCTAATTGGCCAAGGGAGTCCCAGCACTTGACTGTTTTAAGTACTATTTAAAAACAAATTTATTTGAATTAGCGTACAGCTTGCCAGTATGACGTAACGCATTTATGCCATCATTTAATTCAGTCTAGCTTATTAATTCCACTTCAATTGTTGAATTAGTATTGCATCAGATGAGTATGTTTTGACATCTTTGGCATTTATTATGTATCAGTTAATTCATAAATAGCACCATTTTATATATTAATTTTATCTACTTATCAATAACTATATACACACGTATATATATATATATATATATATATGTGTGTGTGTGTGTGTGTGTGTGTGTGTGTGTGTGTGTGTGTGTGTGTGTATCAGAGTTTGATAGATATATTTAATGTGTTTTCTTGTGCTCAGCACAATAATAAAGATGAATTTGAAAAACCGACAAAGTTACTAAAATTGATGGCCAAGACTAGGTAACTGCGATTGCTTTTTAAAAGGTTCGATATATTGGATTTGTGCTAAAACATTCGCAGTGTAACTGAAATGATAATGTTTAGGCTGTCATGGCCTGTTCCCTAAATGTGTAAGATGTTTAGCCCTGGTCCTAGTGAAGGCAATGAGGTTCATAATTGGTATATCATTGTTAACTTCTACCGCCAGCTTTGCTGGACTGCTACACAGGTACCCTTTCTTAAAGCAGCATTTCATGACTGTTACTGCCTTCATTGTTCAGTGTCGGTTTTTGTTGTGTTTTTCAATAAACGTTTGAGAACATTCTCCTTCTAAAGGTTATTCATGCTTTACCCAACACATGATTAGTTACCATCATTCACAGATAAATTGTCGCTTCATCTCAAACCTTATTTATTTCTACCTCCAATTTGCCTACTGTGTGACTCTGAGCTCACCCATGAAAAAGAACTCTTGCATACAGGGGGCTTACCTTGTCAACAAAAGTATAAAAAAATACAATAAAAAAAGAATTGCATATGGAGTTTTTCTGTCCCTTCATACCTATTGCTGATAGATGAAATAGCCCCAGATGCCTAGCACAGTGCTATTCATTGATGATGACCACTTGTTTTTTTAATGAATTAAATAATTCTTACCCAACTTATGAAGCACATGAAAAATCAAATAAAGAGTACTACTGTACTACTCAGCGTAGTTAAAAACAATATTACAAAGGCGCATTGATACTCCTAGAGCCAGTTTGTGTATCACAGATTATATATTGTGCAAAATGAATTCAGGTGAGCACATAGGTCCTATATGTAGGGTCTATATTAGAACATCGAAGTTTCAAAACTTCGAATGTTCTAATATCGAACCCTATTCAGCAAAAGCTGAAAACATTGAACATACAGAACAGCAAACTTTTTCCTAGAGAAAAAATTTGATGTTCCAAAACACATATACACAACACAAGCACACCAGACAAACAGCAATACACACACATATACCTAAAATCTTACACCTAACCCTGCACTAAACTATACACACACCACTACCTATCCACTTACCTTAACCCAAACCCTAACCCTAAGGTCCGTCACTATCGCACACTCACCCACGCCCTAACCCCAACTCACCTACCCTGCCCTAATCTTCACCTCCACACAATCGCACACATACCTAACCCGCACACATACCTAACCCTAACTAACCTAACCTGCACTCAATCGCACACTTACCTGAACCCGACCCGTAACTTTCCACAACAGCGCTGAAAATACCGAAGCAACAGAAATGGATAACCAAATTCTTTCCCTAGGAAAAAATTAGGTTTTCTGTTGCTTCGATATTTTCAGCTTTCGCTGAATAGGGTTCGATATTAGAACATTCGAAGTTTTGAAACTTCGATGTTCTAATATAGACCCTATATGTACAGCTGCATTAATGCTATTCCATCAAAAGCAAGCTGCTCTTGGATTATTTCTCCACTTGAATTCTCCTGATGCAGTGAAGACATCTCGCTGGCATAATCAAGTAAGGAGTACCCATCAGTCTATTATGATGCCCCAGTGTTTCTCTGAATTCATGAAAGGTATCTTGTTACAGAATCCAAGATAGATTATTTTCCATTATGCAGGTAGTACAATTTTATTTATGAAGGTGTTTTATAAGATCAAGTTGCCACTGAGCCACGTATTAGGTTTCAGTGGTTCAGTAACAAGCCTGTGATTTTCAGTGTCACTAAGAGGCTAATCAGCACTTTTTAGGAATGTAAAGAATTCTTAATCTACACAAACATGGCACAATATAACGAACAGTCAGTAGTGTTTTTACTAAGCTTTCACAGAATTTTCATGCAGGAAGCAAAAATGCTTTGATATGATGTGATCAAAGTCAAAATACTGTAATCACAAAAGATCAAACCTCAAACCCAAAACAGTGAAAATTCAAATTGAGAAATGTCATAAAGCATGGCATTCAGCTGAAAAATAATGTTAAAAGTAAAGCACCATTAAAAGCACAGGAATAAAAATAACTTCACTGTAGATGATTAAGCCTCCCACTCTGCCATCTGACATGGCTATGCCCTCAAAGAACTCTGACTTGATCATATGTACTCCAATATTACTTAAGCCTGAGGATGGCAGAATACATTTGTGTTATATGTCTTCCGAAATTCAGTGAAGAACAAACATGATAAATTCTTTGAGCAAACAGAATCTTAGATTAACGGTCCCTTATGTCCCCAGTCTTAAAACCTTTGTAAATACTTGCAGTCCTGAGTTAGTGCAAAATAAGAAATGTTCAGAGAATAATATCTGCTGTTTTGAGGACCATTCTGTCCGCCTCAATGTTACTCAACCATGAAGATGGTATATATCAGCTCAGGGGGTGAGGGTGGAGGAGGGGGTTGCTTCTCATGTTGGGGTACCTGTTTGGAGCTAACCTGTAATATCATATTTAACAGGCAGCTTTCATGATAGCAGAAACAAACTCTGGCAGTTTAAGAGAATGTGTTTCAGTCTCTCATAGCAGAAGCTGTTAGAGATGGTATTCGTAAATGGGATGGTGATAGGATGAAGCACACTACATGGGACTGCATAGGAGCCTGAATATAGTAAAAAATGAATATTTTCTGCAGTTATATCTACTTGTTTTACTGAATTATATTCTGTATAATTGCGTTTTACTTACTTCACGGTCTTCAATATAATTAATGTAAACCAAAAGGTGATGCGCCTCATAAAAAGACATTTCTTAAGCTTACAATACATTTTATAAGTTATTGTACAGCTCTTGTATATCTTTCTTACAACATAGTGGTGTTAAAATCTTGTTGCATCAAATACTGGATCCTGGATTCACTCATGTGCTTCCAGCACATCAGGCAATGAGCACCCTTCAGCACTCATTGTTTCCGTAGCAGGTACAGGTTTTACAGGAGCGGGTTGCCAGCCCAATGCCCAACCCTCCTCAGAGGGCACACCACACACTCACACCTAGGACCAATTTAGAGTGTCCAATTCACCTACTGCATGTCTTTAGAATGTGGGAGGAAACCCACAAGGAAGGACATGCAGACTCGTCACAGAAGGCACCCCAGCCAAGAATTGAACCGGAGACCCTGTTGCTGTGAGGTGGCAATACTAACTGCTACACCACTCCTCCATCCATATCAAACACTAGGAAGGAATTATTGCTGTGTTTTGCTACCTACATTTCTGTATTGTATACAGCAGTATCTTATTAACCACTTAGCACTTACCCATATTTGCACTTACCCATATTTGCACTTACCCATATTTGCATGCTAGTTATCATTGCTATTAAGCAGGAGATGCTCATTCTTTTATAACAAATACTTGTAGTTTGCAATTAAATGCTTTGTTGATGCATTATTTGGTGTATTCTGGCTCAAGCATTATGATTTTGACTGTGTTATGTGGAACCAGTAGAAACAAAGTTCAGACAACAATGACAGTTTGCTGGTCCACATTTCTGGACTTCTAAAGAAAGAGTCTATGGTATGTGTCAAAATATTACTACCACAGCTGCAGTATTTGTGAGTAATATTATAGCGTAGCATAAACAGAAACTGTAATGGTTTGCTGTATGATATCTGCAGTTTATCCTAATGACACCACCTAGAAAGTATCATTGAAACCTGCAAAATTAAAATGATTTCCCTCAAAGCAATATGTAAAAATGGAACAATACTGCTAGTTCATAAGGTATTTATAGAGCATATCCCACTAAAAAGTACATTATTATCTCTTAGACAATTTCTTAAAATGTATACATTTGAAGTTTCCCTTTTTCAACCAATGGGCACTATAACTTTCTGCTACTTTATGGATATAATGTTCTGTATGATTATAGATATTTTTATATCCCAAGTAGACTCCAAAGAATTTTTTCTCAGGTAGACAGCAAATGTTAGAGGTGTGATGGAGAAGAAAGAGGTACTTAGGAACATATTTTCTGGGAATGTGGTGGGTTGGTGGACTTTAAGGATTCCTTGCGAGATGCACTGTCGGAGATGTTGGGTGGGCAGATTGGTTTGATGAGGGATATGATTTTCCTGAGCTATGATACAGAATCAGAATTGCCTAGACATGATAAGGCCTTGCTGTGTCTAATTATGGTGGCTGCCAAAAAAGCAATTACTAGAAAATGGAAATCAAAATCTAAACCAATTATATTAGAAGTAGTGAATATAGTAACAGAAATAAAACAACTGGAACTGAGATCTTTAGAAAATGGTAGGAACAAACTACACAGGAAAAATGGGAATTGTGGGAACAATACATACAGGGGAGGAAAGAGCTTTAAAAGAAGATAGGACTTAAATGAGCTATGTAATGTCTGACTGAAAGTGATTGGGTAGATTATAAGTGATGTATAATGTTTGCAGTTGGGAGTGTGTCAGTGTGGTTTGTGATGTAAAATGCTTGCAGCGAGGATTGTATCAGTGTGGTTTGTTTATAATGATTGCTTATGTCGTAAGTGATGGTTTAATAAAGATGTTCCTTGTCTTAAAAAGGTGGCAGGAATTGAATAATGTTGCTCATGTTATATGATATATAGCAAAGTATAATGTTTGCAAACGTGAACATATTAATACAGTTTGATTACGTTTGTATAAATGTAAATTTGCCTATGTCACAAGTGATAATTCAATAAAGGTGTTAAAAAAAATAGGTACTATAACTTGTATCAAAGCAATCCTGGAAAAAAGTCCTTTTCATTCCCTTTATTCCTAAAGCAGACTCTGGTTACACCTATTTTTAAAAAGCCCTGTATAGATTTGGGTAACGTAGATGCCTTTTATCCAGTCTTAACCTTCCATTAGCTGATAAGGCTGTGGATAAAGTAGTGGGCCAGAGCCAAGAGGCTGTTTCATCCTTGTATACCACCAGTGGAGACAGAATCTAAGTGGATCTGCTTGGCAGCATGTTGACAGATTAGGACCCCTGAGACTCTTCCTCTTCCCTTGAATGCAAAACAGTTCTGAATTGGACTTTTATCTTTATTGGGGTAACACAGAATGTCCAGGAATTGCTTGTCTCATTTCCAAAGAAGACTTGGGAATAGTAAGCACAATGGGCTTGAAGAATGTAAAGAATTTTGAGATATGGGATTGTTCGGATCTTAGCCAGGTATAGCTCAATAGGTGGAGTCCATCAAAGCCACAAGTTAAAAGCTGAAGTTAAAATTGACTGAATGGATTATCTGCTTAGGTCCCAAATAGTGATGGGAGAAAGGGAGCGTTGGGTACCTCAGTACCTAATGGAAGAGGGGGTTCATAAGAATGGCTACTGCTCCTGAAAAGAAGATGAGGTAATCAAATTATGCATGAAGGTGCTGATTGGGGAGTGACCTCATAGACAGAAATAGGGTATCTGGACATCAGAAAACTAAAACAAACAGGTGTGGATTAAGAAGCATTCGCTAATATCATAGTGTGACTTAGCTGAGGCTCAGAACTGAGCAGTGAGAAGATGAATGAGGAAAACACATGAAGGGCTTGTGTCAGTAACTCTGTGAAGGGTAGGGTAACCCTGGTGTGAAGGGCTTGTGTCAGTAACTCTGTGAAGGGCAGGGTAACCCTGGTGTGAAGGGCTTGTGTCAGTAACTCTGTGAAGGGCAGGGTAACCCTGGTGTGAAGGGCTTGTGTCAGTAACTCTGTGAAGGGCAGGGTATCCTGGTGTGAAGGGCTTGTGTCAGTAACTCTGTGAAGGGCAGGGTAACCCTGGTGTGAAGGGCTTGTGTCAGTAACTTTGTGAAGGGCAGGGTAACCCTGGTGTGAAGGGCTTGTGTCAGCAACTCTGTAAAGGGAAGGGTAACCCTGGTGTGAAGGGCTTGTGCCAGTAACTCTGTGAAGGGCGGGGTAACCCTGGTGTGAAGGGCTTGTGTCAGTAACTCTGTGAAGGGTAGAGTAACCCTGGTGTGAAGGGCTTGTGTCAGTAACTCTGTGAAGGGTAGGGTAACCCTGGTGTGAAGGGCTTGTGTCAGTAACTCTGTGAAGGGCAGGGTAACCCTGGTGTGAAGGGCTTGTGTCAGCAACTCTGTAAATGGCAGGGTAACCCTGGTGTGAAGGGCTTGTGTCAGCAACTCTGTGAAGGGCAGGGTAACCCTGGTGTGAAGGGCTTGTGCCAGTAACTCTGTGAAGGGCAGGGTAACCCTGGTGTGAAGGGCTTGTGTCAGCAACTCTGTAAAGGGCAGGGTAACCCTGGTGTGAAGGGCTTGTGTCAGTAACTCTGTGAAGGGCAGGGTAACCCTGGTGTGAAGGGCTTGTGTCAGTAACTCTGTGAAGGGCAGTGTAACCCTGGTGTGAAGGGCTTGTGTCAGCAACTCTGTAAAGGGCAGGGTAACCCTGGTGTGAAGGGTTTGTGTCAGTAACTCTGTGAAGGGCAGGGTAACCCTGGTGTGAAGGGCTTGTGTCAGTAGCTCTGTGAAGGGCAGGGTAACCCTGGTGTGAAGGGCTTGTGTCAGTAACTCTGTGGAGGGCAGGGTAACCCTGGTGTGAAGGGCTTGTGTCAGTAACTCTGTGAAGGGCAGGGTAACCCTGGTATGAAGTGCTTGTGTCAGTAACTCTGTGAAAGGCAGGGTAACCCTGGTGTGACGGGCTTGTGTCAGTAACTCTGTGGAGGGCAGGGTAACCCTAGCGCAAAGCCCTGTGGATAGTAAATGGTGAAGGAATATATTAGCCTAATCTAATCATTACTTCTGAGTCGGTATAGATGGTTTGAAGAGCGCTAATAAAAAAGGAAGGAATATTAAAGTTTGAAAGAACTCAGAAGAGATACACCCACATTAATGGAACCAAAGGCCTCTTCTGTATCCAGTGAAAGAACTGTCCAAGGCAACTGCTTTTACTAGACTGACTCCATCCATTGTGCTGTTTTTAAAATGTTGTACTAAGAGGTGTCATCTCTGACAAAGCCTACATAGTCACTGTGTATTAGTATATACAAGTAAGGGCTTAGACTCACTGCCCAAATGTACATTACAATTTTGTAGTGGACAGTGTGCAGTGGAATAGGGTAGTAATTGACAGGGGAGTGGGAAGTTTAATCTGATGGGATGGGGCAGAAATAAAGAAAGAGAGCTTTCACGAGGGGTGGCACAGCCTTGAGGGAAAGTTTGCAAATGCAAGCTTTCCATATGACGCCATAACTGATGACAGAAGGCTTTTGCACAATTCTGCTCAGACATCATCCACTGTTGAAGCTTTATTACTTTTTAATTATACTTTTATGGTGTTCTTTATGTCCTTCTCCAGAAATAAAAAATTGAAAATGCAGTTTTGGAGGACAGGGACTGGTGAAAATAAAGCTGAGGTAGATGAGTCAGAACAGTACATTTTGTAAAGATGAAGTCTGAAAGATTGAGAATAACAGACTTGGCTGGCTTACATATTGATCACAGAAGGTATGTAGTATATAAGCAGGACTGTGCATTTCACTTATGAGCCAAATGAGAGTAGTCATGTGGAAAAAGTTCATAATATTGATGGTGCAACCAATCAAGATTCAGCTGAACTTTGTAATGATTATTTCCTGAATGAATTATTTGCAGGAGCTGCTGCTTCCAGACCCATTGCCTTCTTACCTGAAACATGACATGTATACAACTGCGCTAAATCCTACATTATCCACACTCAGGGGTGGAATATTGATGTTATACAAGGACATTATTAAAGAAACAAAACTCTCATCTTTTCTAAATAATGTCTTAATGACAGACTTTAAAGCCCTTCCATTATTATCTGTTGATCTTAGGCTTCTAAGATTTGCACTGTGCATGCATTAAGCCATGTACATTGACGCAGTACATGGATGTTTCTGTTTTTCATTTTTTAGGTAGTGAGGCGTCCGCGGTGACACCTGATGAACAGCATCTGCTTTTTTTTGTTAAGATGTTGAGAAGTGAGTCCAGATAATATTGCTTCTACAATGAATGGACTTCTGATAAGTATATGATTATACACTGACTGAAGTCATGCTTCATCAACTGCACATGGACTGAAACCAAGCACAACATAAAGATTGTAGTATTTATTATTGTACGGAGAAACTGGCACTAATCCTCATGTAGTTATCTTCCAAGAGTTTTCTCGCTCTGTGTGCATGTGTGCATGTGTGTTTGAGTGTGTGTGTGTGTGTGTGTGTGTGTGTGTGTGTGTGTGTGTGTGTGTGTGTGTGTGTGTGTGTCCGAGCATGAGCGCATGGGTATGTGCATGTGTGTGTGTGTGTGTGTGTGTGTGTGTGTGTGTGTGTGTGTGTGTGTGTGTGTGTGTGTGTGTGTGTGTGTGTGTGTGTGTGTCTGTGCTGGTTGAGCTGACCAATCAGAATGCATATTTCTGAATAAATAATACATTTGATTGTGTAATGGTAAAGAGTGCATGAGCAATCATAGTTACAGATGACATGTGTACTCCCAAATCTTCCAAGGACATTTACTGGGGTCAGGTGTTCAGAAAAATAGACAGTGGTATCCATCATGGCAGAGTGAGGGCAATAGAGTCTTGGGAGTCAGACAGACTCTTAACATTTTATTTAGTTCACTTTATGTGGTTTATTTGTGGACCAGGGTAGAGTCTAGACCTCAATGGACCATTTTCATGTGCATCTCAACCGAGTGTGACCTTAAAATCTTCCTTGTCTTGTATAGTATAAAAAAGAGGTTGTGCTGTTTTAACCCCAAAACATTGCTGTACATGTAAATAAATAAGGGTAAAAAAAGTGCTAGTACAATCTGAATATTATTCCAGCCAAGGATGCTGCCTGTGTAAAATTATACAAAATACGTAAGCCAAGGGGGCCCCTTCTGAAGGAAGATGGACACTTATAGTGTCAGTTTAAAACTGGAGCCACATCAGAAAAGGGCTCCCTGCTCCTTCCGCACTGTGACAGATAAAAGTACACAACTACAAAGGGAATCCTTAAATACAGAGTGTGCTGTAAACTGCATGAGTCTCTTATCAGTGGATGTGGTGAATCAGTAGGAGGCAGGAGGAGATTTCATCTCCTCCGGTTATAACACCAGTCTCAACCTGAAATGTGAGCCTTCAGTTTAATCAGGATATACAAACTGAAAACAGCATCAAATGGGCATGCTGTCTATCTATAAGTTTTAAATGGCAACACATTACCCAGCCCCGTACAGCTTGCATGCTATGAGACGATGAGTTCCTAAACACAGCAGAGTTTATGACACAGGTATATTGGTAAGAAGTTCCACATCTATAACAGTGGACTATGTGTTGGTAGGATATAGGAAGACAGTGAGATGTGCTATGACTATGCAGACAGTCTTGAATAAGTGCAGTTTTCAAACCCCATAGTAGTGACTCAATGGGTAACAGGCTTTCCTGCGCCTAACCAGTGGTTTGGAAAAATAAATCTGATCCACCACCCAATGTATGCTATTTCCTTTATGTGCCAACCTGTCTGCAGGACATTCTCCTTCTTCTTTATATAGAAGGAACTGAACTATTAACAGCATGGCGTTTCCATTTTGGGCAGAGGGTGGATTTAAAAATTGGCGAGGTTACTGAAACATAAATCGAAAATAAGTCAAAGCAATCCAGGCTTTTAAAAACAAGCTCATATCTTTCTACCTCACTTTCTTTTCAAGCCCCAGGATACTTTTATTATTCTGCTAATGATGGTTACTTTGTTAAATAATACTTCAACAGAATGGGAGTTCGATACTCTGCCACTTATATTCAAAGGGTTAAATCCATAGCACTAGGGTCAAATCAAGATGTATGATCATCATCTACTTTGCTGATTGGCAGATTGATTGTATCCATTTGTTGTCACATCTTTAACTGAAATTGTAAGCTGGCTAGTTGATTCAATTAAATTCCAATCTCTGAACCACTACTTAGTGCTGATGGAGAGGTAAGCATAGTCGGTGAAGCCACCATGGATTCCGCAAACAAGATGGCTTCACTACGGACTTTCTGATTATCCTAGTATATTTCCAGTTTATGAACTTTGTTAAATTGTATTTTTCTTTTCACAGCAGTTAGATAAAACATTGCAATAGTAATGCTGAAAAGGAATCCCTCAAAGATAATTTATACCGAGATAAGAGCAGAGAGAAAATTGCAAATGATTTTCATATGTCAGAATATAGACAGGAAGTCCAACTGGAGCAGAAAATGTTTGAGAAGATATCTTAAAGCTGCTCAAAAGATGCTCTGTATGAAAACTTTTGTAAAATTAATAGTATTTTTTGTGTTTATTATTGTGAAATGAGAAGTAATGGTAGAATAAAATAAACCCACCCAAATGTCTTGACAATGCAAACTGAATAGTTTGAAAGAAAAGATGGTAGCCGAGTAATATGTTACCATGAGCACAAAGTCTGGTCAGTATGAAATGACATCCAATATAAGTTATGATTAATATGCAGATGTTTAACAGCTGTTTTGTAAAATGGCAAACTACAAAAGGAAGTCTTCCAGTTCGTGATCAAAACAATGTAAGTAACATTAAAAGAAAATCATTAGTAATGCACACTGTAAACATAATCTGTTAATGTATGCCATTCAAATGTTGAAAGCAGAAAAGGACAAACTTTATAGTTCCTCTTTTCTTTTTTACAGCTGCAGTATTTTTTCTAGCGTACCTAAAAAGTATTATGAAAACAGAGTATATTATTTTCCTAGGTGTATTTTCCTCTTCTGCTTGTCATCCATCAATTATGCTCCCCCAAGTAGACTTGAGTTCATTTGGTCACCATGGCTGGGAAATTTTTCCTTCAGATCCCTAGTGTGGGAGTCACCCAGAGAGGCTCTTATTTGGTCAATGTTTGGGGAGTTTTTGCTCTCACCAGCATCCAGACTATGAGAGCGTTTTGCATGAATGACTATAACATTGTCCACTGGATGGTGATGTGAGCACTCATGTCATCACAGGGATTATCACTATCCATCTAGCAACTTGTGCCATGCACCCCCAACACACTGCCACGATGTGCTACAGTCATGGGCTTGGGTAGTGAAGCCCACACCTGCCCTTGCCTGTTGACTCCTCCGCCCATGTCCTCCGATCAGGATCCAGTATAGAAAAGGTGACTGGGCAGTAATCCATTCCCACCCTTGCATCCCAGATGGGCACACCTGTCTATGTCTATAGTCCCCTCAAGTACCTAACCTGCTAATCATACCCAGGTGAAACAGGATATAGATAGTACGTTACCCCTCTAAGCCTCAGGTGCAGAGTATTTAAGCAGAATATGTAACAGAACATTAATTTTTCCTCATGTGCTTTGGCCTTGGAAAACTAGTCACGGCTTTGGCACACATCAGTTCAAAAGTTGATTATGTATTCAGTGAAAACATTTCTAATATCTTAAATTAGTTATAAAAACTTTAGATTATGCATGTGCTGCCAGCAGGCACATGTTAGCATGATCTTTATTTACACCTGTTCACTGTATCCAGTAAACTTTGAGATTAATGCTATTAAAAAGTAATGTAACCCTGTGAATTGTGACAAAGTAATGTAACCCTGTAAATTGTGCCAAAGTAATATAACACTGTAAACTGTGACAAAGTAATGTAACACTGTACATTGTGACAACGTAATGTAACCCTATAAATTGTGGCAAAGTGATGTAACACTGTAAATTGTGACAAAGTGATGCAACCCTGTAAATTGTGATAAAGTAATGCAACACTGCAAATTGTGCTGAAGTAATGTAACACTTTAAATTGTGACAAAGTAATATAACACTGTAAATTGAGACAAAGTGATATAACACTGTACATTGTGACAAAGTAATGTAACCCTGTAAATTGTGCCGAAGTAATGTAACACTCTAAATTGTGACAAAGTAATGTAACACTGTAAATTGTGGCAAAGTGATGTAACACTGTAAATTGTGACAAAGTAATGTAACCCTGCAAATTGTGACGAAGTAATGTAACACTTTAAATTGTGACAAAGTAATATAACACTGTAAATTGAGACAAAGTGATATAACACTGTACATTGTGACAAAGTAATGTAACCCTGTAAATTGTGCCGAAGTAATGTAACACTCTAAATTGTGACAAAGTAATGTAACACTGTAAATTGTGGCAAAGTGATGTAACACTGTAAATTGTGGCAAAGTGATGTAACACTGTAAATTGTGACAAAGTAATGTAACACAGTACATTGTGACAAAGTAATATAACACTGTAAATTGAGACAAAGTGATATAACACTGTACATTGTGACAAAGTAATGTAACACTGTAAATTGTGACTAAGTAATGTAACACTCTAAATTGTGACAAAGTAATGTAACACTGTAAATTGTGACAAAGTAATGTAACACTGTAAATTGTGACTAAGTAATATAACCCTGTGAATTGTTTTAAAGTAATGTAACCCTGTAAATTGTGACAAAGTAATGTAACACTAAATTGTGGCAAAGTAATATAACACTGTAAATTGTGATAAAGTAATGTAACACTGTACATTGTGACAAAGTAATGTAACCCTGTAAATTGTGATAAAGTAATGTAACACTGTAAATTGTGACAAAGCAATATAACAATGTAAATTGTGACAAAGTCATGTAACCCTGTAAGTTGTGATAAAGTAATGTAACACTGTAAATTGTGACAAAGTAATGTAACCCTGTAAATTGTGCCAGTGTAACACTGTAAATTGTGCCAAAGTGATGTAACACTGTACTTTGTGACAAAGTAATACAACACTATAAATTGTGGCAAAATAATATAACACTGTAAATTGTGACAAAGTAATGTAACACTGTAAATTGGGTATAGAGTAATGCAACCCTGTAAGTTGTGATAAAGTAATGCAACACTGTACATTGTGACAATGTAATGTAACCCTATAAATTGGGACAAAGTGATGTAACACTGTAAGTTGTGACAAAGTGATGCAACCCTGTAAATTGTGATAAAGTAATGTAACCCTGTAAATTGTGCCGAAGTAATGTAACACTCTAAATTGTGACAAAGTAATGTAACACTCTAAATTGTGGCAAAGTGATGTAACACTGTAAATTGTGACAAAGTAATGTAACACAGTATATTGCGACAAAGTAATATAACACTGTAAATTGAGACAAAGTGATATAACACCGTGAATTGTTTTAAAGTAATGTAACCCTATAAATTGGGACAAAGTGATGTAACACTGTAAATTGTGACAAAGTGATGCAACCCTGTAAATTGTGATAAAGTAATGTAACCCTGTAAATTGTGCCGAAGTAATGTAACACTCTAAATTGTGACAAAGTAATGTAACACTGTAAATTGTGGCAAAGTGATGTAACACTGTAAATTGTGACAAAGTAATGTAACACAGTATATTGTGACAAAGTAATATAACACTGTAAATTGAGACAAAGTGATATAACACCGTGAATTGTTTTAAAGTAATGTAACCCTGTAAATTGTGACAAAGTAATGTAACACTGTAAATTGTGGCAAAGTGATGTAACACTGTAAATTGTGACAAAGTAATGTAACACTGTACATTGTGACAAAGTAATGTAACCCTGTAAATTGTGATAAAGTAATGTAACACTGTAAATTGTGACAAAGTAATAAAACACTGTAAATTGTGACAAAGTAATGTAACCCTGTAAGTTGTGATAAAGTAATGTAACACTGTACATTGTGGCAAAGTAATGTAACCCTGTAAATTGTGCCAGTGTAACACTGTAAATTGTGACAAAGTGATGTAACACTGTACTTTGTGACAAAGTAATGCAACACTGTAAATTGTGGAAAAATAATATAACACTGTAAATTATGACAAAGTAATGTAACACTGTAAATTGGGTATAGAGTAATGCAACCCTGTAAGTTGTGATAAAGTAATGCAACACTAAATTGTGACAAAGTAATGTAACACTGTAAATTATGGCAAAGTAATATAACACTGTAAACTGTGACAAAGTAATGCAACCCTGTAAGTTGTGATAAAGTAATGTAACACTGTACATTGTGACAAAGTAATATAACACTGTAAATTGTGACAATGTAACACTGTAAATTGTGACAAAGTGATGTAACACTGTAAGTTGTGATAAAGTAATGCAACCCTGTAAGTTGTGGTAAAGTAATATAACACTGTACATTGTGACAAAGTGATGTAACACTGTAAATTGTGACAAAGTAATGTAACACTGTAAATTGTGACAAAGTAATATAATACTGTAAATTGTGATAAAGTGATGTAACATGGTAAATTGTGACAAAGTAATGTAATACCGTAAACTGTGGCAAAGTAATATAACACTGTAAATTGTGACAATGTAATGTAACCCTGTAAGTTGTGATAAAGTAATATAACACTGTACATTGTAACAAAGTAATGTAACACTGTAAATTGTGACAAAGTAATGTAACACTGTAAATTGTGGCAAAGTGATGTAACACTGTAAATTGTGACAAAGTAATGTAACACTATAAATTGTGACAAAGTAATGTAACACTGTAAATTGTGGCAAAGTAATATAAAACTGTAAATTGTGACAAAGTAATGCAATCCTGTAAGTTGTGATAAAATAATGTAGCACTGTACATTGTGACAAAGTAATATAACACTGTACATTGTGACAAAGTAATTTAACACTGTAAATTGTGACAAAGTGATGTAACCCTGTAAATTGTGGCAAAGTAATATAACACTGTAAATTGTGACATTCATAATAGTTTTTTCAGCCCTTCAGTAAAATCCAGCCATCTTGTGCTATTCTGCTTACTCCTATTGATGGAGCAAGTATTTAATATTAAATATCATGGAAAGATATCCTACTGAGAAAGGGAAAAAAAAGACTGATTCGGGTAGAAAAGGAAGTACGATTGATTCTAGTGCTGTCTTTAAAACAATGTGAAGATAATACAAACCCTAAGCAACAACTTTAGTAGTCCTGTCATACTAAAAAGATTAATGTTTCTTATTTATCTTATTAAAATCTGGTACTAGAATTTCATTATGAATTCTACTACCTGCAATATAACGAAAATCTGAGCTAAACACAGGAATGTTTTTCTTTGTCAGCACTCAAATGAATCAACTTACTTTATTGAGCAGCAAGTGGTACTTTGGCTTTCATGGAAATGTAATATGTTTTCAGGAATTGACAGAACTGGACCTCCCTTTTGCAATTATGAACAGTATGTAGCAGTCACATGTTTTGTTTTATGCCATTTTGTTTCTGTGTAACTTTACCAAACTGTGGCACAAATGCTATGGACATGAGTCTGACTTTGTGAGTGTTCAGACCTCACACATAGTGCCATGAAGTAGAAATAAAACTATTTTATTGGGTTCAGCAGAACAGAAGACAATGTTTCAAGCATAAGTAGGTGTGAGGTGTCTTTCTCCCCACAGGAAAATAAGTGTGCAAATATGTCTGTTTTCATGTGAAGCAATATTCACAATCATGCCATATGCTCTAAAGCCATATCTGCTTTTGCATCTGTGTGTGTGTGTGTGTGTGTGTGTGTGTGTGTGTGTGTGTGTGTGTGTGTGTGTGTGTGTGTGTGTGTGTGTGTGTGTGTGTGTGTGTGTGTGTGTGTGTGTGTGTGTGTGTGTGTGTGTGTGTGTGTGTGTGTGTGTGTGTGTGTGTGTGTGTGTGTGTGTGTGTGTGTGTTTGTGTGTGTGTGTGTGTGTGTGTGTGTGTGTGTGTGTGTGTGTGTGTGTGTGTGTGTGTGTGTGTGTGTGTGTGTGCATGTGGTCATGTGTGTGTGTTTTGTATAGTGGTACTGTATGGGTGGGGTGCCTTCTGTGTGGCATCTGCATGTCCTCCCTGTGGTCGAGTGGGTTTTCTCCAGGTGCTCTGGTTTCCTCCTACATCCCAAAGACATGTTGTAGGTGGATTGGGCACACTAAATTGGCCATAGGGTGCATGTGTGTGCCTTCTGAAGAAGGTTGGGCGCTAAGCTGGCAACTTGACCCTGTAAAACTCCACTACCAACAGCAGAACAATGGTCCACAGAAAGTACAGTTGTGTACACTTACCATAAATGTAGATGTTCTTCGTGTTTCACTGTTGCAGTCATTACACTTGGGTTATCCTGCTGGCAGGCTACCCTCAGTCGGCCTGAATTCCAAAGTCTAGGTCCAGCATTGGTTGCTGTCACCTCTTCCCTGACGTCAGTGCATCAGGGGTATAAAAGATGCAGCCGACGCCATTTTCTTCAGTCTCTCTTGCCACGCGGTGCCCGAAGCATAAGCAGTTCGCAAGTGCCGGTCGGCCGACTCCTGTGATTTTCGTGTTCAAATTTCAGATCTGAAGTCTTCATTAAAAGCTAAGTACCTCGTTGGGGAAACTTTTTTCTTGCTACAGACCAATGTCAGAAAAAGTTAATAATTGTATTTCTTGTGGGAAGCAAATACCTCATAAGGACTTTCATTCTTACTGTATTCCTTGCCTAGGCCCTGACCATGACGTTGCTAGTTGTCGGTTTTGTGCTAGATTTAACCAACGCGCTATTAAGCGTCGGTACGATTTTGCATTACATTACTTTGGCCAGAAGATTTAATTATACAATGTCATCAGATATCCATCCGACTACTGGAATTCACAAGAAACACAAGGAAAAAGAAAAGTATAGGCATCCGAGTTCCAAAACCGATGACGGGGCTTCTTCTAAGCCAGTCGTCAGTTCGCCGGCTCTCAGTGAGGTGCCTTCGCAGCCCCTGATGCCCACTACTTTAGACCCGCAGACCACTACCGACTCCCATGTGGAGTTGACTAAGCCACTGGAAGCTCAAGGTATTGGACCTTCGGAGACTATTCCCCCAGATGGGTCCGGAGCTGCTGAGCAGGCATCGGCTTCTTGGGGTGTTTTCAGACCTACTCAATTATACATTAAAACGACTTCAGCTTCAGAGGCAAAGACTAAAGCTCCTTTAAAGACAAAGAAGCAAGTACAACAGCCTCATGGACAGGCCTCCATGCCCAAGAAAAAGATGCTCAAAATGTCCGAAGACTTAATTACTTTGATCAGGGATTTTTCATCCCCCTCCTGATAAAAGGCCTAGGCAAGAGACAGAATATGAATCTTCAGATCAGGTTTCCATTTCTTCTGATTCCTCTTCTGATCAGGAATACTCTCTTCCTCCCTATGAGGATTCTGATGCTGAAGAATCTATCCCTTCAGCCTCTCCTCCTGAGGATTACTCTTTTGGGGAAACCTTGCATACCATGAGGGAGCATTTCCACTGGGAGAGCCAAGATTTTTCAGAATCTAAGAAAAGGCTCAGAGACTTCCTTTTACTACCACAACACAGGCCCATAGCTATTCCCCCTGTGTTAGACATTGTAGATGGTGCATTTTCAGAGTCCAGTCTGACCTCTGACTCCTTACCTCCAGTTCCTGTTAAGCCAGACAGGTACTACAGGGTTCCTGACTCTCATAAATTCCTTTTCAAAAACCCTGCTGCTGACCCAGAAACTATCTCTCAGGGTCCCAAAGGGGTCAAGGCTTCCGCTGCAAAAAACCCTACCCCCTCAGACAGGGATTCTAGGGCACTGGACAGATGGGGAAAAAAGATTTACACTTCTGCTACCTTGGCTATAAGGGCTTTAAATTGTCAGTTTCATATGCTCAAATATCGACAATATATTATGTCACTGCTTAAACAGAAAATGTTGATAAATTCTGAATGTGCAGAAAACAAAGAAATGCAGGATTTATTACATGCAGCTGAACAAGTTGGAAAGCAAACTTTGCAATGTGGTTTTGATTCTTTGGAGGCCTCCTGCAGGGCTGCTGTTACGGGTTCTGTTATCAGGAGGCATGCTTAGTTAAAGGAGCAAAATCTGCCTGATCATGTCAAAGCAAAATTATTAGATGCTCCATTACAGCATGATACTTTGTTTGGTGTTAAAGCAGAAGAGGTGTTAAAGAAAATGGAGGACAAAGCTAAATATATGCAAACGGTTAAGGATTTCTTACAGGTACAGCGTCCTAGATTAAGCAGACACTGGCCTACAAAGAATTGGTCCTTTCCAGTGTCAGACAGACCACAAAGGGGCAGATACAGACACCCAAGAGGCAGATCCCAGCCCCAAGGTTCGTACAGACCTAAACAATGGGGTGCTTCTACCTCCAAAAGTGGAGAAGATAAATCACAGCCATACAGGAAACAGTCCCAATGACTTCCCCCTGCCTGCATCAAGCACTTATCTTCTGGCAGTACCTTTTGGGGGAAAACTAGCACTTTTTTCTCAAAATTGGCACATTATAACCCAGGACAAATGGGTCCTAGACACAGTGTCACAAGGCTACAAGTTTCACTTCCATACCCTACCAAGGACAAACGGTTGGCCAGACCTGCCAAAAAATCAGTGGGCAGAGGCACAAAAGCAAGTCTCATCCCTCATGGACATGAGGGCCATTCAACAAGTACCAGAGCAAGAGCAGGGACAAAGATTTTATTCAAGACTGTTCTTGGTACCAAGAAAGGACAAGACCTGGAGACCAATACTGGACCTATCTATTCTAAACACATTTCTGGATATTCCAAAATTCAAAATGTTGACTCTACAGCAACTTCTACCCATGCTGGGCAAGAAGGCTTGGCTCGTCACTTTA
Organism: Protopterus annectens; assembly: GCF_019279795.1. Classification (NCBI taxonomy): domain Eukaryota; kingdom Metazoa; phylum Chordata; order Ceratodontiformes; family Protopteridae; genus Protopterus; species Protopterus annectens. Next base: position 62,934,419 of record NC_056745.1, read on the forward strand.
GATCTAAAAGAGGCATACCTGCATGTCCCAATCAGACAAACATGCAGAAGATACCTCAGTTTCAAAGCTGGCTCAATGCACTACCAATTCTCTACACTGCCCTTTGGCTTATCTACTGCGCCCAGGGTCTTCACAAAGTATCTGGCACTAGTAATTGCTTTCTGCAGACAAAGAGGAATACAAATATATCCTTACTTGGATGACTGCCTCATTCAAGCAGAGAACAAGGACATTCTATTACAGCATCTGGCATTTGTAAAGAGATTTCTAACAGGCCTAGGGTACACAGTCAACGAAAAGAAATCAAAACTAGTACCCTCTCAATAGATAATATTCCTGGGTGCAAGCTTAAATACAACTGCCCAGATGGCTTATCTCACGCCAGACAAACAAAGACAACTGACTACCTATTTCAACCAGTTGGCAACAAACACCCAGTTATCTGCAAAAAAAATTCTGCAGGCTTTGGGCTTCATGGCATCCTGCTTTCTACTAATTCCATATGCGAGACTGCATATGAGGAAACTTCAACTGTACCTAAAAAGTGTTTGGACTCAACATTGCCACAGCCTGGAAACAATAATTACCCTCATTCCCTGCCTGCAGCAGGAGTTTCGATGGTGGGTAAAGGCTTGTCACCAGAACAAGGGACAGCCATTCACTTTACCCCCAGCCAGGCAGACATTAACAACAGATGCATCAGATTATGCCTGGGGGGGTCCACATGGCAGGAAGGTGTATTCAAGGTACATGGTCCGCAAACCAAAGGCATCTACATATCAGTCAAAAAGAGATGCTGGCTGTTCAGAATGCCCTGACAGCCTTCAAGGACCTACTTCATCCGGGACAACTACTGATAAAGACAGACAAAACCACGGTCATGTGGTATATAAATAAGCAGGGAGGCACTCATTCTTACCCCCTTTGCAGACTAGCCATGACTTTGTGGAACACAGATTTGACTTACCAAGTACATCTGCAGGCACAATTTCTGCCAGGAAAGATAAATACTCTGGCAGATGAACTAAGCAGAAACCTCATGGATCCCCACGAGTGGAAATTGGATCTACAAGTCTTCAGCATGATAACAAGGGAATGGGGATGCCCAGAGATAGATCTATTTGCCTCTCCTCACAACTACCAACTAAAAAGATTCTGCACAAAGACTTATCACAGACAAGCATGGAAAGTGGATGCCCTATCTTTCAGCTGGAAAAGCTTAGCAGTATATGCCTTTCCTCTACTGCCTCTCCTCCCCAAGGTACTCCTAAAGGTCAGACAAGAGAAGCCAAAGATGATATTGATTGCCCCAGGCTGGGCCCACCAGTACTGGTATTCAATCCTAAGGAACTTGTCTCAATGCCCGGCTTGGCCCTTGCCTCAAATACCTCATCTACCATCCCAGCAAAACAATCAGATCCTGCACAGCCAGCTAAAGACCTTAAATCTGGCAGCATGGCGGATAATGTAGTCATACAAAACGTGCCTCTCACTAAAGCTGTGATGGATGTCATTTTGGAGGCCAGAAGGCCTAGTACCAGAAAGTCTTATGCTGGAAAATGGAAGAGATTCTGTGCTTGGAACCAGGCACAAGGAATTGACACAGCTATACCAAATATTCCTCAGATTTTGCAATATTTAACTGAGATGCTGGACAAAGGCCTATCCTTTTCATCAATTAAAATCCATGCCTTTGCAATTTCGGCTCATTACAATACAGAGCCACCAATCTTTTCTCATCCTTTATTAAGACAGTACCTCAGAGGAATCAAAAACTTAAGGCCTCCAAGGAGATCACCAATACCTGCACAGGACCTCAATTATGTCTTGGAAAAACTCACCCTGCCGCCTTGTGAGCCAGCCGCTACTGCTGATATAAAATTTTTATCTTGGAAAACAGCTCTGCTCCTAGCAATAACCTCTGCAAGATGAGTCTCAGAGCTACAGGCTGTCATGGCTGTGGAACCTTTTATCATTTTTTATCCAGACAGGGTTTCTCTGAGGAGAAACCCAACATTTATGCCTAAGGTAGTGTCCAGTGTGGCTCTTAACCAAGCTATTCATCTGCCTACTTTTTATCCAAACCCACGGAATAAAAGGGAGAGAATTCTGCACTCTTTGGACGTACACAGACAGCTATGCTTCTACTTGAACAGAACCAAAGCTTTCAGAAAGACAGAGCAACTACTAGTGGCATATGCTGCAGGATCACAAGGAAAGGCTATCTCAAAGCAAACTATTTCTAAGTGAATAGGCCACTGCATTCATTTCTGCTATTCACAACATGGCAAGCCAGTGCCTAAGGGCATCAGGCCACATTCAACCAGAGCAGCAGCCACTTCAGCAGCCTTCCTCAGTGGAGTACCAACCAAAGACATTTTAGAGGCTGCTACCTGGAGTTCAGTGTACACCTTTACAAAGCACTATCATTTACCACTCTACTCTAAATCCAGGGCAGGCTTTGCCACTGCAGTCTTGCAGGGCCTCATAGCCGCTCCTAATTTTATATTAGCTCCAGCCTCCCAACCATAGCTTTGGAATTCAACCCAAGTGTAATGACTGCAACAGTGAAACACGAAGAACATAGTACAGTTGTGTGCACTTACCATAAATGTAGATGTTCGAGTGTATTCACTGTTGCAGTCCAGGTTACCCACCCACCATCCCTCATATCTTTGCTGGAACTTATCTGCACATCTCTACTCTATACAACCTATGTGGTGTATTTGCTTGTAGTTTAAGTTATAACATATTTTGGTGCATGCATGTTTTATTGGCATATTTTTTTAGCCTACCCTTTTGGGGGCACCTGACATCTGGGGCAAGAAAAACTGAAGAAAATGGTGTTGGCTGCATCTTTTATACCCTGGTGCACTGACGTCAGGGGAGAGGCGACAGCAACCGACGCCGGACCTAGACTTTGGAATTCAGGCCGACTGAGGGTAGTCTGCCAGCAGGATAACCCAGGTGTAATGGCTGCAACAGTGAATACACTCGAACATCTACATTTATGGTAAGTGTACACAACTGTACTTTCTGTGGACCATTATTCTGCTGTGGTGACCCTTAACCAGGATAAGCCGAAAGACAAAGAAGAAGAAGTTTATCTGCTTGAAATCTTCAAACAGGATATCTGCATTCAAATTAGCCAACCAAAATGCTTAAAATGGGTCAAATATGAAAGCTTCCTGCTGATACCTGAAAAAATTTTTGTTGAATTCTATGATGAATCGATCTAATTGTTTTGACAGTGCATTACTATTTGACCTGAGGGTTACAAACTTCCTTTGTTTCTTATAACATGTACTGTAAAACCATAAAGTGGATGGGCGTAATTATCTAGGATTCATTGTTTAATTGATTGATAATAAAATACCTTTTTTCATTTCCTCAGGTCAATGGAAAGGATCTTTCAAAAGCTGCACATGATGAGACAGTGGAAGCACTACGAAATGTTAAGGAGCCAATTGTTGTTCAAGTTTTGCGAAGAGCACCGATTGCAAAAGTCCATGCAAGTTCCCAGGAAATCCATCTCATTGATGCATGCACTCAGACAGACATTACTTTTGAACACATCATGGCCCTTGCAAAAATGCGGCCATTAACTCCTCCAGTTCCTGATATCTGCCCATTTCTTTTATCTGACAGGTATGCAGCATGCATTATTAGTTGTTTAATCCACTGAGTATTATTGCATGAATTAATGCACGTTTAATTATTTTAATATATGTGGAAGTTATGTTGACCACTTAAAGCTATATATCCTTAAATTTTAAATTCTCCTAGGCTGGGACTCATAAACAGCCTGTTTAGTTACCTCTCTGTTAGATACATATAATCGCTCCGCTTGTTCTACATGTATAATATGCTGATAAATACATCAAAAACTAAGCATCTGAGATTTGACCTAAATTGAAAGGTGAACTTTTAATACAGCACGCAGTGATTGAAACTGTAGACTCATTTAAGGACCTGGGTATATGGTTAGATTCAGCTATGAATTTTTCTAATCATATCAACCAATTAGTTAATGATAGTTATAGAGCTATAGGTTGTATAAAAAGATTTATAAAGTCTAGGAAATCAGAAATGATGATGTCATTGTTTGTTAGTTACAGTAGACTCAAACTTGAGTATGGAATAACAATATGGAAACCCTATAGGAAAACAAGAATTAGTAAACTGGAAAGAGTACAGTGGAAATATACCAAGGGCATCCATGGATGTGAAAATTTAATTTATTATGAAAGACTAAAGTATCTTAACTTGTACAGTGTCTCTTTCAGATATCTCATGCTTGAAATATTTGTATGTATGTACATGTGCATTGACTGCTCTTTTAGAGAAATTTTTGTTTTACTTAAGATCGATTAGTCTGTCTGGTGTGCCAATAAATTAAGTCTGCATACAAGAATAATACAGCATAACAACCTAATCGACAATCTCTGTCTGATTAACATACAGGAACACTGTACTATTACAAAGCAGAAGTAAATACTGTACTTAGTTTGTGATCTGTACATTGTTCTCGCCACTGTTCATCTACTCCACTGCATGTCTTTCACATAATCAAATGCTCACTGTCGTATCACTTACTGGAAAATATTGTAAATATCAAATAAAATGCTGCTGTTGTAACTAAGTGACTAATCCCATCTCATTTTATATCATTTGGATTAATATAAAAAATATTCCAACAGTAGCCTTCTGGTTAGAACCATCAAAGAGTCTGATATCCTGAGACAGAGCAAGAACACTTATTTGGAATTCTTTTAACACCCACTTGTATGGAGTGGTTAAATATTTTTCCACTGTTGTCTGCCTTTAACAGTCCAGGATATGTTTCCCACAGTTTTCATTTCTCTTCTCTTTGACTTTGTGCAAGTCATTTAACCAGACATAAAACATCACCAAAAAGTTAGTCAAGGTTCCGTATGTCCTGTCAGCCAAAACAACTAAAGGAAGTGTATTATTTTGTTAGCCACAGTCAAGCAATACATGGGATGTTTACAAATCCTAAGAGAGTTGTAGATGTATGAAGTTCACACTATTAATATCTGCATAAAGTAATACGGAGTATGATCAGTTCATACCTCAATTAAAAATTAGCTTAAGGGTCTGCATTAGAGCATGGGATTATAGTAAATTGTAAAGTAGATGTCCAATCACCATCGTCATAAGGATGCTGAATGAATTATAGCCTTTGAAAATGTAACCTATTTATTATTCATTTTATTTATTTATCCTTTGTTGACTGGGTTAGTCCAACTAGGCTATTGCCCTCTTTTCAGAGGAGACTCAAGGTGGTATTTATATTACCTGGTGAAATTTGACCAGGCGTCAGAGGATTTCCCTTACTCTTTTTGATACATACCGTGGGGACTTTACATCCACCTGAGTTACCACCAACTCAAGCAGAGGGCAGCTTGGTTTAACTTCTCATTCAAAGGACACCAGACTCAGGAAGTACAGGCATAATTAAATAATACTACATAAGTCAGTAGCGCATCACAGATTTAACCTCCTGCATTCTCCTGCTGCATCATAAACCAGTCATTATAAGGAGATAAAAATGTGTGTCTGTGTGTATATGTGCATGTGTTTCTATCTATCTATATATCTATATATATATATATATATATATATATATATATATATATATACACACACACACACACACACACACACACATATATATATATATATATATATATACACACACACACACACACACACGCAGAGACACACAGATATATGTGTGTGTGTGTGTGTGTGTGTGTGTGTGTATGTGTGAGTTTAGATACTATTTTTTAGATGTCAAACACCCAACATACAGCTTAGGAGTACTTCTGAGTTTTGGCAAAAAAAAATGTAACATGCACAGTGTGTATACTGTGACTATAGGTCAGATAACATAAAGGATTATGACTGAGTTGCTGATTATAATGTATATATTATTTGATTGAGACATCCTTGACAAGAAATTCACTTCAAGAGCAAAGCTTGGCATCCATGTTGAGAATGCACAGTTCATTGTGACTGGAGATCTTGTTATAATTCTTTGTAGTCCATGGAGAAAAGTAAGATTAGAAAAAAAAACACAGTCTGTTGTGGTGGCTTTCAAAGCCAGTAAAGCAGTGGGGGAGTGGTTAATGTCCTAAATTGTCTCCTGTCTAAGGGAAGCAGTTTAATTCATAATGCTTTGTGTACTTTAGCAGACAGCAGGCAGAAATGAGAAATAAAAGTCTTTTCATGTTCTCATGTTGCTGTTTACTGGTTAGAGCTGTCTGCGACTCCATGTTAATAGCACATAGGGGTCTAAGCAATAGAGTAGTAGTGAACCAGGATGTAATTTACTCGTTTGTTTGAGGATAATCACAGCTCTCAATGCATTATATACTTATAGCAACCTTTAATGTTGACAATCACCAAATGACTTATTATATGTTGATATAGAACAGCTAATTTTCTAAGAAACTCAGTAGTGTCCATATGTTCACTCTTTAAACCCTAAATATTGTCCTTGAAAATGTATTTACATGTATTAATGTAAAATTTATTAAATAAAATAAATTAAATTTTAAGGAAGTCTTCAGCAGATATTTGTTTTCATGTTTGTCTATCTAGTGCGAGTATGAGTGAGTAAGTGAGTGAGTGAGTGAGCATATATATGTGTGTGTGTGTGTGCATGTCTGTGTGTGTTTATGTGCATGTGCATGTGTGTGTGTGTGTGTGTGTGTGTGTGTGTGTGTGTGTGTGTGTGTGTGTGTGTGTGTGTGTGTGTGTGTGTGTGTGTGTGTGTGTGTGTAGGTAGATAGATATAGATATATGTAAATTGGATTAATTCACATCTTTGTGACATTTAGTTCATCTTAACTTTTTGATCTGAAACACAATTAATTAAGCTTATTATCAAAAAAATGTTTAGCCTAAACCCATTTAATCAACAGTTAGGAACTACTGACAGATAAGTTCTGGAAAAATATCATTGCCGGTATAGTTTAAAGATTCCCTGCTTCTGAGAGATTTCTCCCTTCTTAGAGTTGTTGAGGCCATGGAGTTGATATTCAGTGAGTACGGTAGTGCAGGTGGGTTTGTCTCCCCCTGGCAAAAAACACAAAGTTAATTTTTTACCCTTAAATAATAAAAGCTTTGGCTAGATAAACATAATAGGCTGTACTGAATTAATAGGTACATTGCCTTCTAATAAATAACTTTTTACATTTGAACATATAAGGATTATGAATTTTAAAGCTTATTTGGGATGTTTTTTTAAGGATACTTGAATTTTTAATATTGTATTAGAATGGTGTAAAAGAGATAAATATTTATGGATTTATACAACTTAATATAAGATAACTTCTTGGGTTCAGTAGTAAAATGTTTATGTGTGCCTTTAACATTGCAACAGTTGAGTGGATTTTACTTAATTAATTGATTGCTTGATTGGAAGAGCACAAGCTATAAAATGTATTCTTGGTTTTTAAATTTGTATGTTTTTTATGGTCTGAAGAAGTTGGCTTATTATATGCCAATGAAAACGCTTACCATTAAAGGAGTTAGTTTCATAAGTCTGCTCACCTTTTTTGTTTTTACCAGTTTGTGGTTTGTTGTTACTGTGTAAGTTCATTCATGGCGAGCAGCATTGGAACAGACTCCCAACCTCTCTTTACACAAGAAGAAGAAGCTTCCACTTCATCGAGAGGAGCCTCAGAGGTGAATACCATGGGCGATTTAACAGCTTTAGTCCACCAACTACTGAACTGAGTTAACACACTCACGCAGCATGTAGAAGCTGCTAACAACATAGGAACTTCCAGAATAGCAAGTGGAAATACACCGCTGTCCTCAATTCCGGCTGGGCAACCACAGATTCCTTCGCCAACACCAACGGTGGGATCTACGCAATCTGGAAATGTATTTCATAACAATGGAGGTCTTGGTAACCAGAATACCAACTTTCAACCATCAGTTACTCAACCTAGGTTAGCACCGTCACCCAATGACATCCCTTCTATGGGTATGTATTTGAATAATAATAACTTTTTTGTTAATAACGATGGTTCCGGACTTCCTGGGGAGACATTTGATAACAGTAACTCTATGGTTGGACACTTGAACGAGTTTGATACAAAATTACTTAAATGTAGGAAATATCAACTCGAAGTGTTTTATCTGCAAGAGTGTGTCAATAAAAGTATTGTGCCAAAGGGTTTACGCCAGTGGCATTACCCCAATGGCTTAGTAAATAAATCCGTTTTCCATATTGAATTGTTAGCTTTATTCAACCATCAAGGTTAGAGTTTATAGATACATTGATAAAGCACTATCTTACACAAATATCTAACTTAAAAGTCGACTTGGAATTGCTTGAGCAGACTATCAAGAACGCACCGGACTTTGATTGTTACAGATATGAATATTCCAGAATTTTTACTAGTATTGATGCCAGTATTTCCAAAGGTATTGAAATTAAAAGAAAAAAGATTAAGAGAGACCTGAATGCCTATGCTAAAGCAATAGCTTACCCCCGCCTCCTTTAGTACCTGACACAATAGCTGCACAAGTTAGACCACCTAGTTTAAATTCTATGGGTGGAGACACTGTCTTGGAAAATGAGGATGATACAAGCATTCCCCAAACAACAGAAGTATGCCAAAGTGAGCGCATTCACAACTAACAACAGCAGAATGGCACAAGATGGCATCCAAGTTTTGGGGTTTGGGGGCTTTAACACAAATAATAGGTATGACCAAATAGGAGACAATGACCAGCAGGGTTTTCAGAATACCCATCTCGGCCAACAACAAACAGTGCAGCCAAGGCAGAACAGGAAATCAGCTCCACAAAGGAGGTGTCAAAACAGAAGGAGGAGGTAGCCCATTGCATACCAAAAATTGTGGTGAACACAGAAGGAGACTTCCATATTTTTAACTTTAGCTCATTGAAAGTGGATAAGGAAATGGCTAATTTGTTTGCTAAAGGGCTGACTTTTGTTCCGGACCATAGAGCTGACATAGTCAAAACTGTTATAGACTTGAAAATGTTTGTCCGTAAACTGAATTTGACATGTGAGTTAGGACAAAGCTCTGGTCTTATTAATAATTTCAGAGTTTCTAGTTTGTTCAATCCACCCCTCCAAACGTCTTTGGCTATGTTTGAGAAAATTTGTGAAATAGATATTAGGCATGCACTCGATTGCAGAGTAACAAGTTCTAACAAGAATAGAAATATTAACGAATGTGAACGGGATATTCTCAAACTGCTAAATATATGTAATGTGAGGGTTATGAAACCCGACAAGGGAGGGGGGCTGGTGTTTATGGACCAACAGGTCTATCAGACAAGAATGCTCAGCCTTTTAGATAGTGATGTTTATGCAAATGCAAGCCAGAATGAACTCACTGGGGCATGTAACAGAATAAATAGCATGCTGAGTGACCTTTTGTTAGAGGGGAGTATTGATGTGGATTTGTACCACTTTTTGAATATGCCAGGCCCAGTAGCTCCACCACTGCTTGGTTACCCCAAAATACACAAGGATGTTAACAGTCCACTATTTAGACCTATAGTGGACGGTAGGGGTTCAGTGACGTATGTTGGTGCCAAATTGGTAGATTCCAAGTTAAAACCATTTGTAAAAGCAGAAACACAAATATGCCGAGATTCCTGGCATTTTGTAGAAAATATTAACGCATTGGAATTCAACAAACATCATATCTTTCTAACGGTTGACATCAAGGACCTCTATACTTCTATTCCATATGATATAGGAATAGACTGGGTTAGGGAATTCCTTTATTTAAAAGGTATGGAACATAAAGTAATTAATTTGATAGAAGTTCACCTTGAAATAATTTTAGACAACAACTACGTTCTTTTCTTAGATAAATTGTTTCTCCAAAAAAGTGGTATTGCAATGGGCTTCCCATGTGGGAGTAGGTTTGCAAATAGTGTTTTGGCATTCTGAGAAAGATCTTTCCTATTCAATTGCACAACATACAAAGAACATGTAGCCTGGTACACAAGGTACCAGGATGACATGTTCTTTTTGTGGAAGGGACATATATATATGATTAGTGGGTTCATATCTGAAATAACTTAATTTACATCATTTTTGGAGTTCACATACCAAGTGGACCAAAATGAGGTTAATTTTTTGGATATCCACCTTAGTAAGGATTATAACAATGGGCAATATACATCCACTATAGATCGGAAACCTACTTATTCCAACGCGTTCTTACATTTCACAAGTTGCCATCCGCTCCATCAGAAAAGGGCAGTGGTTAAGGGGCAGATGGTAGGAGCAGCGAGGATGGTGTCAAAGTTCAATGACGTTTTACAGGAATGGAACCTACTCAAGTCAATGTTCTTGAAAAGAGCATACCACTTACCATTAATCGACCAAGTTATGGAGGAGGTATGTAATAAAAGACTATCGGATTATTTTCAACCTTTAGTCCAAGACAATCAACATCATATAACCTCAGTTGTAGCGGGTATTGATAACACCTCTGAGAAGAAAGAGGAAGGTTTGAATGTAGCGATCAGTTTTTTAACAACTTATTCTCTTGATGCGGGGAGCATCAAAGAGATTATTTGCAAAAATTGGTCTCATACAACAGGACAATGATCTATCTAGAACTTTGGGTACAAAACCGTCTATAATATATAGAAGAGGTTTAAATTTGAAAAATTTAGTGGAGAGACCAAAGAGAATAGTAAGAGGTCAAACCGGTATGTTTAAATATGGGAGGTGCACCCACTGTAAGCATATCAAAGAAACTAACAAGGTTACTATAAGAAATAAGACCTACCAAATTTGGGGCAAACATACTTGCGATTCCCAAGGGGTTGTATATGGGGCTGTCTGTAACCATTATGAGGCCTATTACATTGGTAAAACAGAACGTAAATTTAAGCAAAGAATATACGAGCACCAATACAGTATTGATAGACGGATTACTACAAATGCCCTAGCAAGGCATAGTATAGATTGTCCAAATCACAAATTTCATCTTGTTATACTGCAAAAGGTAGACCACAACATTAGGGGAGGCCCATGGCAACTAAAACTAGAAGAAACAAATTTGTACGATAGCATATATTCTGCCTGGATTAAACAAATATCTGTCTATCAAATGTTTACTCAAAATAAAAGCTTTGGATAGATAAACATAATAGGCTGTACTGAATTAATAGGTACATTGCCTTCTAATAAATAACTTTTTACATTTGAAGATATAAGGATTATGAATTTTAAAGCTTATTTGGGATGTTTTTTTAAGGATACTTGAAATTTTAATATTGTATTAGAATGGTGTAAAAGAGATAAATATTTATGGATTTATACAACTTAATATAAGATAAATTCTTGGGTTCAGTAGTAAAATGTTTATGTGTGCCTTTAACATTGCAACAGTTGAGTGGATTTTACTTAATTGATTGCTTGATTGGAAGAGCACAAGCTATAAAATGTATTCTTGGTTTTTAAATTTGTATGTTTTTTATGGTCTGAAGAAGTTGGCTTATTATATGCCAACAAAAGCGCTTACCATTAAAGGAGTTAGTTTCACAAGTCTGCTCAACTTTTTTGGTTTTACCAGTTTGTGGTTTGTTGTTACTGTTTTACCCTTAAATGTCTAAGGCATTATTGTTCAGTGTTTCTGATCCTCAGGACTTTGATGTTTGGCATTCAGTTTTAGAACCTTCTAAGCAGGGAATGCTGCAGAATGAATAGTAATAATACAATTCAACCAGATAGAGTTCTGTACATTTATAAAAATCTACTGAACGGTTGCTAACTACAAAATCCCACAGATGAAATTTTACAGACAGAACTGGCAACAAAGGATTCAACAGCTCTTCCACTCGACGACTGTGCTGGCAATGTTTTTTTTTTTCGACAAATTGTGTTTAGATCGAATATTTTAACAAAAAGGTACTATTGAACAATTTGTGTTTTAGATCAAAAAGTTTAGGATTGTATTCACACAAGTTTGCATATACCCATATATGTGTATTTATAGGTGTAGTACATAAAATCGAAACCACCCAAAATTGATTGTGAAAACATCAGCCTCATAATGTCAAAACACTATTGCTGATATGCCAGTATGCCTGCACTGAGAAACAGCTTGGTTGCATGGAAAATCTTAAAAAAATCACAATAAAACATTGCTTTTTGCTGGAGAACAAGTCCCCCACCATGCACCCCTCCCCCCACTAATTATATATATTAAGCCAGAACTTGCACAAAAATGGGGAAGGGGCATATTCTTCAACCTTGAAAAGTGCACAATCTCAGACAAAATAAAGACCTCCTATAAATATATATATATATATATATATATATATATATATATATATATATATGTGTGTGTGTGTGTGTGTGTGTGTGTGTGTGTGTGTGTGTGTGTGTGTGTGAGTGTATACGTACAGTCTACTGAAATTGATCAAATGGTCATAATATCAATAGTGAAAATATCCCTGACAAATGATGACAGAAACTGACCTTGCTCCAAAACAGCATGCACATCCAAAACCATGCGTTTGTAGTGGTGACTCTCCCCCACCTCCTGCTACGTTTACACCAACTCCGAAGTCACACATTAGCAAGCAAAGGGCATATTACCTTTTTGCTATAACAGCAATTTTATTGATATTTTGTGTTTCACGTTTTTTCTTAATATTTTGACTGTTGATATTGTGAACTTTAGATCAGTTTCAGTGTACATATATACATTTAGAGTTTCATCCTTATATCAGTTTTAGTGGACCTATATGTGTACATGTGCACATATATGCAGAAGGGCAAACAGTCACATGAGTAGATGCTTTTTACTGATGAACATTTACTTTAATGGTAGTTTTGCCAACAACCCTTTGAATGAGATTACATTGCAGAGGGATACATGAATAAGTTTTAGCTTCTCCTGTTTTCAGTCATTTTAGATTCACTGTAAAATGATCACTCTTTTTACTTTCACAGCTTTGAGCATTTGCTGCTTGCTGATACAATTCTAAATATATATATTGATATAAATATAGATATTTATATACCATCTCTCTCTCTCTCTCTCTCTCTCTATATATATATATATATATATATATATATATATATATATATATATGGGTCTAGGACACATGCTCGACTAGCATATGTCCAAATCACAAAACATTGAACACACATACACGAAAGTGCTTAACATCGAAAAGCGCTTCCGTGTATGTGTAGTTCAAAAAAAAATCTATGTTTCTGCAGAGGGGCTTTGCCCCCTGCACCCCCCACACCCCCCACACTTTATTCTCACTCCGAGATCGCACTACAGTGGGGAAAAGCACTAGTCCGATCTACAAAACAGGCACACATGCACGGAGGTGCTTTTCGATGTTAAGCGCTTTTGTGTATGTGTGTTCGATGTTTTGTGATTCGGTCATATGCTAGTCGAGCATGTGTCTGAATCCCATACATATACATATATATATATATATATATATATATATATATATATATATATATATATATATATATATATAAAGGTATCTCAAATGTCATGTGCTGGACAGCGGATAGTGTGCCTTTAAATGTGTAAAAAATAACTCATGCATGTACAATTCTATCCACACTTGTCAAAGAATGATATTGGTAAGCTAATAATAAGTCAACTGTCTGGTTGATATTTACTAAAAGAAAGTTGCCTGATAGAAGCAAGATAAAAAGTTATATCCTTAGGAATGGGTTCACTGGGGGGGGGGGGTGATTCTAACTTAAGATTTAGGACTACTGCAGTTCAGTTGCCCAAAGAGAGTTTATAGTGGATGTAGCCTAAGACATATAATTTGATTTTATTTGATAGAGTTGAAGGGAAAGTCTGTTAAGATCTACAGCTGTAATTTTTTTTTGTTTGACTGTGTTCAAAGTTTTTAATTTTTTTTGGATGAAGACTTAGCTAAGAGAGATACGTTTCATAAAGAGGTTTTACCTTTATTCTTAGCAGGTGACTAATGTAATTAAAACTATAACTTCATTAACATTATTCAGTAGGAATGTTAATTTGTGTCTGTTAATTTAATAAATGAACTAGATATGACACAGAATCTACATTTTAAGAAACTATTTATAATCCAGTGCTAAGTCCTATGATTGATTTCTTTGAGAATGTTCATGAAAATATTAGGGCCATGATTTCAGTGGGTACAAAAATATTTTTAATACAACTTAAAGAAAGGAAAGCACTGATCAATTTAATTGCAAAACATGTCAAAGATTCTTGAAATGTGATAAAGACGGCAGTTTTGGTAACGGATTCTGAAATGTGATAAAGGCAGGACAATTTTGGTAATGGATTGTAAGCATTACATTCAAAATATGTAGATTTTTTTTTTTGGAAAATAGAAGTAGCTTTTTGAAAGTAGAAAGGGTTGATGTTAATAATGCAAATAAGGATATCAAAACATCTTTAGATTAAATGTTCCATTATTGTATTTTATTCCAAACAATGACCCAGCACTGATACACAGTTGAATAATTAAGATAAACGCAAATAATATCACAAAATATGTTTAAGTTAGTGCTTTCAAGTGAGTTGAAATGGATACTCACTTTTAGAGCACATCCAGGGAGGGAGTTAAATAATTATTTATCCTTGAAGCCAATATTGAAAAAACGTAGACTAAAACATGGAAGAAAAGTATTTTAAAGGTTTTGTTATGTAAATTGATTAATTTACATTTTTAATTGCTTGTTATTTGTGACTGGTTGCTTGAATTTTAAACTGATTATAAATTGACTGTTACAATTTTGTAATAATGTCTGAAGAAGCGACTGGTTCACGAAAGCACTAACTTATTAAACGTATTTTGTGATATTATTTGTGTTTATCTTAATTATTCAGCTGTGTATCAGTGGTGGGTCTTTTGAAATAATTATTACTTGGTTCATGCTCTGGCACTGTTCATCACAATGGAGTTTGTGTTTTTGTGGATATATTATTGTATTTTAACTGAACACACGTTCCATTTTTGTTGTACTCCAAATCCTGTATACCCAAATTTTATCTGAATATGTCTAATCCTCCTTTTAGAGTTAATCTCTTAAAATGTTTTTAAACCATTGCTAGACACCATTCTATCATTTATAAAGCATTCTTTGGATGTTATTTTAAAACTCAAGAACAGTGGATTTGATATGAATTGGATTTTTTTTTTTTTTACTTTAGACAGTAAACCTCTACATAGTGATAGCTTGAGACACTAGTTCAAGACATATTATTTCAAATGTTAGCAAAAAGATATAGTTAACAAATGTTGAGTTTAATTTTTCACTTTCTATTAATTTTCAAAAAAAAATATTTTATACTTAAAACTGATTTTTCCCAAAATATCATGGGTAGCTATGGGTGCATCAATGGAGCCCACCTGTGCCAATACTTTTAACTGAGAAGAAACAGTTGTACTTCATTTAGTTTTTAAAAATAAAATTGTTTTATATGTAGATTTTCTTGATGGCATTTTCTGTTTGTGCAAGAGTACTTATGAAGATATTGATGCATTAGTTTAACAACTTGGGGTTTGAGGTTGGCATAATGGTTAAGGTGTTTGCCTTATAAACACAAGGTGCAGGGTTTGACTCTCACATGGGGTAATTGGCTAGGCTTAAAATTGCCCACAAGGGCAGTTAGCCTAGTTCTAACCTATGAACCTATGAACTTAGAAATTCCATTGATTTTTTTTATATATATATATATTTTAAGTGCAACAATTCAAATCAAGGTATACAGTTTTTAGATAAGATGATTTTAAGGGCAAATTAAATGGGGATTTTAGTAAAAGATTATTTAGGAGAGCCTGCAAGAGTAATAATTTAGTTCATTTTAACAGCAGACATCCCAGGAAGATGAAGCTTAGTATTATAGAAGGTGAAGCCATCTGAGACGGGAGGCTAAACATTGGTGAGACTGCATTTTTACAGCACATGCAGCTATTATCTGAAATTTTCAGACATAGGTGGTAATACTCCAAAGTATACAGAAAATCAAATTAACATGGTCAAAAGAAACAGAAGCACTTGGTATAAATGTGCTATTACAAGAGGACTACATGATTTGATTAGTAAAATGAAACCAAATACAATTAGAATGGGGATATAATTTAGCACTGATGAGTTGCATTAAAAATTATTATTAATAACATAATTATTCTTAATAACAGGAAGATTTTGCAGATTAATCCAGTTATAAACCAGCTGACAGGAAGTGATATTGACTTTTACTACAAGACAGATCCTAATCTGACATGTTTTTAGAGGCAACAAAGATGTGCAGCTGAAAATAACATCACAAAGATGAAAATGTTCTTCTAAATGTGAAGAATGCAAACTTGGTAAATATATGTCTGACAGTCCATATTTTGTATATTCATCAACTGGGTTTGCCAAGATTCTGAGTAAAGAACTGATTGTAAATCAGAACAGCCATCATGGGAAGAGTGGTGCTAAGCTGGGACAATGCTGGAGTATCCTGATGGATGAGAAGCCAATGAGGTAGATGTCACTTCCAAGGCTCACTAGCACTGTACAGCTGATACACATCCTGCATGCAATAAAGTGCCCTATACCTGCTGATTCACATAAGTGCAGAGCTTCAGTACAGCAAAGTGCAAGCCAATTTTATCAGGGAGATAAAGGATGGAAAGAGTTAATAGGAATGTAGAAAAGGAGACTGTAGCAGGCAGAAGAAAACAGTATCAGCTCTAAGGTACAATAAGGGAGGGGGGGAAAGGCAATCTTTTTGTGGACTAAACAGTCTTATTTTCAATACATGAGGAAGAAGAAGTGAAGCTGGGGGAGGTGGAAAGGAATGGCTGAGGAATGAATACAGGGTGAATAGAAAGTAGTAGGGGAGGAAATGCAAACATAAAACACGAATACAGACAGGTCAGTATACACATGGTGGATGGAAGCTGACTGACAGAGGGTGTATAACTGCTGATAGAGAGAGCTAGAGAAGCTACAAGGACTGACATAATAGGTTGGAGAGCACCTGGATGGGGTAAGGCAGCAGCCATAGCAGGATGTCAGATTGGCTCACTGGATAAACCACAGACATTAATCACCTCTGTGAGTGATGTCATGGGCAGGCTGTTCCCCTGGGTGCCCAGTGTTCAAGATCTGCTAGTCAAGTGACTTAACCAGCCATGTCAGGAGGCACTTTATCAAATTGAGGCAGGCATCCAGATCTCAGCATCCATCAGGTAATACCAACTGCCACAGTCAATTCTGAGAGATGATGGAAAACACCTCCAATCCTCTGTAAGAAGAGGAAAGTCCAATCATCTCTTTAGTAGTGGCCACAGAGGCCACTATTGATCTATCTGAGCCACCTTCTGCACAGATACCTCTGTTTCCAGGCAGACTTAGTGACCCCTGGTGAAAAGACAACAAGTAGCTCATGCTAAAACAATTGCCAGTACTCTACAAAACACAAGACAACTGGACCTACAGAAAGAGGAGAAAAAGAAAATATACATACACGCATATGATATGCATTCAATGGCAGCTGCACACTGGGTGTCACACATGGTATATGTGCATGTCTGCATGTACATACATGCATATGATATGCATTCAATGGCAGATGCACACTGGGTGTCACACATGGTATATGTGCCTGTCTGCATGTACATACATGCATATGATATGCATTCAATGGCAGCTGCACAGTGAGTGTCACACATGGTATATGTGCCTGTCTGCATGTACATACATGCATATGATTTGCATTCAATGGCAGCTGCACACTGAGTGTCACACATGGTATATGTGCCTGTCTGCATGTACATACATGCATATGATATGCATTCAATGGCAGCTGCACACTGGGTGTCACACATGGTATATGTGCCTGTCTGCATGTACATACATGCATATGATATGCATTCAATGGCAGCTGCACACTGGGTGTCACACATGGTATATGCACCTGTCTGCATGTACATACATGCATATGATATGCATTCAACGGCAGCTGCACACTGGGTGCCACACATGGTATATGTGTCTGTGTGCATGTACATGCATGCATATGGCACACATTCAATTGCAGCTGTACACTGGGTATCACACATGGTATATGTGCCTGTCTGCATGCACATACATGCGTATGATCCACATTCAATTGCAGCTGCACACTGGGTGTCACACATGGTATATGTGCCTGTCTGCATGTACATACATGCATATGATACACGTTCAATGGCAACTGCACACTGGGTGTCACACATGGTATATGTTCCAGTCTGCCAGGAAAGTCTCTCTTCCCTTCTGTGACATCCTGCCATGATCAACGCATGCTCTTAGGCTGCTGTAAAATGAACTATGCACAGTTCAATACACATGTACAATATGTAACACAAAAATTGGAAGATAAATATTTATAGTACATGTCTGGCCATCCCTCCCTAGCATCTAACCCCCACTGCTGAAGCAGGTCTGGATGGCACCATCTTGACCCCAGATCACTCCTTGATCTGAGCATGACATTTGACATACATTATTGGAAGCACAGATCAGTAATCAAAGCACAGACAGCAGCTGCTAACAACTTTGTGGAGAATATAAGTGTGTTCTGTGTCTTGTGGAGATTGTATGAGTGCCCCATGGCTGGCTTGATAAAGTGCAACTTTGGTACAGTGGCATGTAGTATGGGAACATGGGGCTGCTGATCAAGTATATGGTGGCAAATGTCCCTTTGGTGGGCAATGCAAAGAGACACATGGGGTCCACTATGCAGCACATGGCCATGGGAGGATACAAGTATGAGGTTGCTGGGCTCACATACACACAATAGATAGACCACTGTTTAGACAGCATTACTGTCAGCAATGGATACCCAACCTGCCACACCTAGTTATTGTGGTTACATGGTCATCAGCAGCAAGTTTTCTCAGGGTCTACACCTGGAATCTCTCACTGGGCAAATCCCAAATCTTTTTTATAGGATCATAAGAACTACAAGCCAAGTAAATCTTAAGACCATGTCTACCTTACCAAATATCACCCTCAAGTTGTACTGTCCACATGCAAGAAGGAAACAATGCCATGCTGGGGACAGACCTGATGGTACCCATCTAGTTATCAAGGCTAATCTTTAAGGAGGCAAGGATGACACAGATCAACTAGTGGGAGGCAATTGTACCAGAGCTCGACCAACCACTGAGTAATGATCTTTCATTCCAACCTCCTTGTTTTAATATGTTGGAAGTTAAAATCCTTGCCACAGCTGTCTGTGTAGCAATTATTCCTATGAAGGTAAAAGAGATACATTACAGAAGGATTTTTGGTGGCATACAATGCAAGGCATAGATCTCTACATACAAGTCTGTAATTGACAGTGTATATGGTGGCACACAATGCAAGGCATAGATCTCTACATACAGGTCTGTAATTGACAGTGTATATGGTGGCACACAATGCAAGGCATAGATCTCTACATACAAGTCTGTAATTGACATTGTATATGGTGGCACACAATGCAAGTCATAGATCTCTACATACAAGTCTGTAATTGACAGTGTATATGGTGGCAAGCAGTGCAAGGCATAGATCTCTACATACAAGTCTGTAATTGGCAGTGTATATGGTGGCACACATTGCAAGGCACAGATCTCAGCATACAAGTCTGTAATTGACAGTGTATATGGTGGCACACAATGCAAGGCACAAATCTCTACATACAAGTCTGTAATTGACAGTGTATATGGTGGCACACAATGCAAGGCATAGCTCTCTGCATAGAAGTCTACAATTGACAGTGTATATGGTGGCACACAATGCAAGGCATATATCTCTACATACAAGTCTGTAATTGACAGTGTATATGGTGGCAGACAATGCAAGGCATAGGTCTCTACATACAAGTCTGTAATTGACAGTGTATATGGTGGCACACAATGCAAGGCACAGATCTCTACATACAAGTCTGTAATTGACAGTGTATATGGTGGCACACAATGCAAGGCACAGATCTTTACATACAATTCTGTAATTGACAGTGTATATGGTGGCACACAATGCAAGGCATAGATCTCTACATACAAATCTGTAATTGACAGTGTATATGGTGGCACACAATGCAAGGCATAGATCTCTACATACAAGTCTGTAATTGACAGTGTATATGGTGGCACACAATGCAAGGCATAGATCTCTTCATACAAGTCTGTAATTGACAGTGTAAATGGCAGCACACAATGCAAGACATAGATCTCTACATACTTTTTTAAAATCCCATTGCCCCAGCCAACAGCCCCTCGATCTCTGGGTGGTGTGTGGTCCCTACCAAGCCCTGTGCTGATACACAGCCTGTCCCTCTATCAGCAACCCTGTAAGGCTATTGAAATCCTAACTGAACAGAAGAACAGAGGGGAAACCTAACCTCTGTCAGCAACCCTGTAAGGCTAAGGAAATCCAAACTGAACAGAAGGGAAACCTAACCTAGAAGCCCTACAGGAACTATCTAGACTCTCTGCATTCAGCCTCATAGTCTACCAAGCCCTGTGCTGAGACACAACCTGTCCCTCTATCAGCAACCCTGTAAGGCTATTGAAATCCTAACTGAACAGAAGGGAAACCTAACCTCTATCAGCAACCCTGTAAGGCTAAGGAAATCCAAACTGAACAGAAGGGAAACCTAACCTAGAAGCCCTACAGGAACTATTTAGAATCTCTGCATTCAGCCTTAGTGTATGTGATATCCTACAGTATCGTTAGGATTTAACTATAAACCTGTGAGTGCTTTAATTTCAAATTAATTGTGAGTGCATTAAACTTAAACTAATTTGTAAGGGCCAGCACACCTGCTGACCTACCCCTCTGACCATCGCTTTACTATCTTACCCCTCACCTCCTATCTTCGTGGATTTAGTGTTTTCCCTACATCTACCACTAGAGGGCAGCAGACCTCAAGGCATGGAATACTATTTCTTACTAGAAGTAGAAATCCACTAGCTCTGTAGACCAGCCTTTCTCTGCTCTGCTATCCCTGCTTGTACTTTTCACTCAAGTAATTACCCCCCACCCCATGAAAAGTTGTAAAGGGAATTATCCTGGTTAAGTCTGAAAGTTATATAAACTAGACAGCTTTTTTGTCAATTACTACTTCAGCCACTGGCCCCCTTAATTAACTCACTGTTTAAACTTACTTTTCTTGCTATAGAACTATTTATAAATACCTTTCTCTCTGCTAGAGAACTCTTTACTCTTACCTTTCTCCCCTACACAGCTATACCTATGTTCACCATTTTCTGAGAAGTAGCAACAGAAAGTGTCTCTTACCTATCCTAAGCCTGTAGAACACAGTCACTCTGCATAACTGATTGCCTCTCAGCCCTGACCCGCTCCGTTCGCCCTATGGGCTCACTCCGCTCCCCTACCCTACCCCCAATTCCAACCCACCCCCAGAGGTCCTACACTTATACTTCCCTAACCACGCCCTCTCTCTCTTCCAACCATTCCCATACATCACTTCATCCCATAAACTTTAGCCACACCTTTTCCTTCTAACAATCACTCACAGTAAGCCACACCTTGAGTACTTTACCATATCCCTTTACTCTTAACTAATATGTATTAGTGCCCTCCTCTCTACACTTCCCTCATCCTTTTGTCTTCTTTTCTCCTATTTTTCAATCCCAACTTCTTACTCCTCTTATTTATATTCCCAACAAGATGCCTCTGGATAATCTAACCAAGCTAACACTTGTAGTTATACTTTCAACTGCCCTCACCTCTACCTACCTTCTCACCTCTTTTGAAAAACTGTACTATTGCCATTTTAACCACTCTCTAAAACAAACAGCAATTCACACTCATATACCATCTAATAGTCATACTAATATAACTTCCATTCCCAGCTACCTACTACCTAAATACCATAGACTCTCCCACATTAAACACAATAAACCCACAATAAAGAAAGTGAAAATTCAAACTAACCTCAGGAATAATTCAGTAACAAAACTAAATAATCCCTCCTTAAAAGATGGTGACATCCACCCCAACCCTGGCCCTACCAACCCCATCACCCTAACAACCCACCCCAAACTCAATAACTCTTTCCTAATAAGACATCTAAATATCCAAAGCATTAATAATAAAGTAGCCCACCTCCATGCCCTTCTAGATATTCACTCCTTTGACATCTTCTGCCTCACTGAAACTTGGTTGAAACCAGAGACTAAAGACAATGAAATCATTCCCCAAGGTTATAATATAGTGAGACAAGATCGAACAAAATGCAAAGGTGGTGGAGTAGCAGTTCTATTCAAAGATGGACTTCATATCTCCACCTTACCATATAATCCAACCCAGGATAGTAACGCAGACGTCCTCATCACTAAACTTTAAATCAACCCAAACAAATCTTTATACATTATCTGTATGTACCTACCACCCAGAAATAATATCACTACAATAGAGGGTATACTGAGCTGGGTGTCTTTAACTTGCCCCCAAGAAACAATAATATTAGGTGGCTTTAATATTGACTGGAAAGGTGTCATCACTGAAAATGCCACCTCTCATATTAACCTCCACAGCTTTAGCCAAACTATCACCTCCACAACCAGAATTAACAAACCAAATAAAAAAGAGAGCACCTTAGACTGGATACTTATAAATAGACAGAAACAATCTTACAAGGTAGGAATGCTGCCAGACAATGTAAGTGATCATATTTTGACCTACATCATAAGAGAAAGAAATGATCTTCCCAACCTCCCTACCTTTAGGATAGCACGCTCTACCAAATACTTTAACTCAGAATTATTTCAAAATGAACTTAGTGCCTGTGACTGGAACCCTTTAAAAACCCTACCACTTGAAGAGGCTGTAAAGTATCTTAACTCTAAATTCTTATCTATCCTGGATAGGCATGCACCTAAATGGTCCATCAGAATGAAGTCTAACCCAGCCCCATGGCTTTCTAAAGAAACCAGACATCAAATTTTGCTTAGAAACAAAGCTTGGGCTAAGTGGAGAGCTAACAGAAATATCTCTGATCAACTAAATTTTAGGCAGCTGAGAAATAGTACAAAAAAGGCAATACTTACAGATAAAAAAACTACTACTGTAAACTGCAACAAACTCACCAAAATAATCCCCAGAAGTTCTGGTCTAGTATCAATAAACTCCTTTCCCCAGGGCACTCTCGAACACCCACCCCACTTGATGCCGATCCAAATACTCCCCATCAAATTGCCAGTACCTTCAATTCTTTCTTCACTGAGACCATACAATCACTAGCTAGTCAACTAATCCCAGACAACTCAAGCCTTCCCACCACCATACCAGGCACTCTACCTACATTCAAACTGCAACCCATCTCTACTACTCTCATCTATAAATGCATCCAAAAACTCAAGCCTTGTACTCCTTCTGCTGACCAGCTACCATCACAATATCTCCAAAAAGCAGCCAAAGTAATTGCCTACCCTGTATCCATCCTTATAAATAGGACAATTAAGGACCATTCCAGACATTTGGAAAATCTCCCACATTATCCCCCTGCACAAAGGTGGTAACTCAAATGACTACTCTTACTATCGGCCAATAGATCTCTTATCACCCTTAGCAAAAATTATGGAAAAATGCATTCACCAACAACTTTTCCATCATTTATCTCAACATAACATAATAGCAAACTGCCAACATAGCTTTAGGCCATCACACAGTACCACAACTGCCCTTTAATCCTTTACAGATACCATCAATAGAAACCACAATAAAAACATTCTCTCATCTGCACTCTTTATTGACCTCTCAAAAGCTTTCGACATGGTAAACCACACCCTTCTAATCAATATTCTTGAATCCCTTTCCTTTGACTCTCAGGCTGTTAAATGGTTCAGATCCTACATTAGCAACAGGCAACAGGCAACAGGCAGTTCTCTGGGAAAATCAAATTTCATCCTTTCTGCCAGTCACCCTCAGAGTCCCTCAGGGCTCTATTCTTGGACCAATTTTTTTCTCATTATTTATCAATGACCTCCATGTAGCAATTCCTCAAGCCACCTGCATTCAATATGCAGATGATTCCACACTAGTATGCTCAGCTTACTCCCCATCAGAACTACATTCTCTTACTCAAAATGTTTTTAACATTGTAGAAACTTGGTTTACAAAATGCTGCCTCCTTCTTAATGCCAAAAAAACCAAGCTCCTTCTCTTTACTCCCACTGCTAAGTCCTTCCCAATAGATTTCTCAGTCACTTCTAATAATGGCACTATTATATTCCCTGACTCTACTACTAAACTGTTAGGAATTACCAATGATAATAACCTTACATTTGATTACCATATAAATAACACCATTAAAACTGTCAACAGAAAAATAGGCTCCTTATATAGAATCAAACCTTTCCTAACCCCAACAGCCAGAACCAAGATTGCTCACTCCCATCTAACCTCAACTCTTCTGTACACCTCACCTATATATACTAACCTAAAGAAAAATAATGTTAACAAACTAGCTACTTCCTATAATAACATTGCCAGATTTGCCACTGGTAATCCCTTTAGAACCTACCACTGTCTGAATCTTTGGCAGCTAGACTGGCTTGAATTCCAAAACCATCTGATTATCTCCCAACTCACCGTTGCCCACAAGATATTTTACCAACCCAACACCACCCGTATACTCTCTAATCTCTTAATCCCCTATAAAAATCTGAATTCCCTTCATTCTTCTAGCAAACTCCTCGCTAGCATAACCAAGTCTAACAACATGGCTGGTGACTCCCTGTTTACTAACACAGTGGGTAAAAACTGGAACCAGCTACCCAATGAACTAACTCAACTCTCTTCCTTGCCTTTCTTTAAACAAAAACTCAAAAAACACCTGAAAACACACTGGTTATGCCCTTGTAGCAACCCCGACTAACCACCTACTTTCACTACTGATACTTCCTCTTCCAAATAAACTTACTAACATTTTAAAGCTAATTCATGCAAGCAAGGCTATTAATGTTTAAACTCTAATCAACATACTGCTAAAATCTTTCTAATTTTGATGTGTAAAATTCCTTATGAATTGTACTGTGCTACATTTTTGTCACTCTTTCAAGTGTAAATATCTTCAGTATGTTATTATTATTTGTTTTACTTTTTTAAATCTTTTTATTTACCATGTAACAACATTTTTATTTTTTTTAATTTTTTTATTTTGCTGGAGCTTTTCTCCCTGTGCCTCTACTGAAAATGGAAATATATCCAGCTAGACTAGCCCAGTTAACAAATGTAAAACAAATGTAAAAACAAATGTAAAACAAACAAACAAATATACAAGTCTGTAATTGACAATGTATAGGGCTAGGCTTTCTAGTCTGTCTTGATAGCTAAGGGTTTTTATGCCAATTATTTTTTTTTTGTCAGAATCCCTTGGGCTTTTCAAGCTGCAGAATATGTCTGACTAGGTACCTGCAGGAAAGGACATTGCAATCAGTAATTGGTGTAATTGGGTCAGAATACAGAGGGACAAAACATCCTTTGTCATAGATGAGATACCTTTGGAAATCAGTTGTGTTAAATAGGATTTCCTAACTACTGTTGCAACACGATTGTCAAAGGTGATGGAATTGTCAACCAAGATGTCATGATCGCTGGCTACCATGTACGTGATAGACTATTGGATATTATGTAAGTTATAGATGACGGGTGTTTCTCAAAGGTGATAGCACTGTACATTTTTGCATTTAGTGTGAGCCCTTTCTCTGTATACCTTTGGCTTGTAAAGACTAATTCTTACTTATCAGTGTAAGAACAGATTATGACACCCAGCTTGCAGCCATCAATAAATTTAGTTAGTTGAGACATTCTACATTTGTCGTATGCTGCTCAAGAAAACTATATACCAAAAGGAGGGGCCCAGTACTTAGCAATGTGGTACTTTTATTTTCTGAAGTGGTCGCTGCCATCTTAATAGTGTGATTTCTATCCTTTGGCCAGTTTGCAGTCCAGTTTACCACTTAAGGGTCTTAAGGGTCTACGTTTAGCTCTTTTAGCTTATTTACTATACCAGCAGGAAGTGAAGTGTCGAAGAACATGGCTAGGTCTAGCTATGCTGTTGGATTCAGAGTCCCCTATCCAGTGCTCTTGTAATCTTCTCAAAGTAGTTTATTAAGTTGAGTAGGAATGGACTGCCCTTGAAAAAAACAAAATGGTGTTGATTCAGTTGTATGAGATTTTTAACATTGTGGTTTAAGAGTTCAGACTTTATATATTCCATGGCCTTGCAAATCAGACAAGTTAGGCTGATGGATCTATAATTTTCAGGGTATGTGGTAGGGCTCCTTTTGTTCAGGGGCACCACTACAGTTGTTTTCCAAATATTATGGAGATACCCTGTGGCTAGACATAAGTTAAGCAAGTGAAGGAGATGTGCAGAGATAGAGTGACAGGTGCTATTAACTACACATACAGGTAAATTTGTGTCCATGGAAGTGGTGTTTTAGTTTTAGGGAGTAAAGCTAGGACATCTTCCATGGTGATTGTAGTAGGTCAGGGGATTTGCAACTGCTGTTTCTGGAGTAAAATTAGCACTAAATCTATTTGCAAATATGTTAGCTGATTAAACTGTAAGTAAACTTAGGCAGCTCATCTTAGAATCTATGCAGGTTTATATGTTTAAAGTCCTTGAATTGAGAATTGTTTACTGCTCTGGGTATAGTGACTTTAAGGTTACTTAATTTGTCAGCTGACTTAACCAGGAATAAAGATGTTACTGGTACGCTTGGCTGCAGTGTCGGTAAAGACTATGTCCAAAACATCTCAGTCCTTTGTGGGGTGGATAATTATTTGTTCTAAGAAGTTATCATTTACTAGACCTAAAAAACATTGAATATACCCTACCATAGACATTTAGATATAACAGTATATACTAGTTAATTGTAAGATAACCAAAATTACCCAATATAAAAGTATTTTTTGATAATAGTGGTTATCTACGAATCTACCATGGTATACCAAGCAGATCGATGTTTTCTATAGCAGGTTAAATAAACTGATAATTATTCTTATTAAGGTTATTTCAAGCTCAGTATTAGAGTGTTTGGAGATTTGCCTGGAAGCAATACCATCACTGACAAAAATCAGGATGCCTCTGGAGTGTCACAGTAGGCACTGAAACCAGGAAAAGCATGAGTGCAATCCTTGCATTGATACCATGTCTCCATTACAATACAGATATGGATGCCCTACATATAGGAGAAGCTCAAGAACATGCAGTTTGTTGTTAGACTTCTGGCATTGAGCTGAGCAACTTTGATGTAGACAGCATTAGGATTTGCAATGTAAATAGTTTGGAATGTCCAGTATTTTGACTTGACCAGAAAAGCTCTAAAGGAGCAGCAAGGACTTTTGCCAATAAGCCACAGATCAAGACGTACTGGCCATCTTTTGTTAAGCACATGGCCTGTTTTGTCCTTCCAGGCTGACACATACTACTGGACAGTTCTACAATGGCACAAGCTGCTTAGCCAATTACTGAAGTCAGCTATCCTGTAGTTCTAGTCCTTTGTCATCAGCTGTAGACACATGGAACATCATGCCTGCACATGGCCAGTGTCTAGAACCTGGATGTTGCATCACCATATGCGCGTGAACAATGTCTAGAACCTGGATGGTGCATCACTGCCTGCACATGGCCAGTGTCTGGAACCTGGATGTTGCATTACTGCCAGTGCATGGCCAGTGTCTAGAACCTGGATGTTGCATCACTGCCTGTGTATGGCCAGTGTCTAGAACCTGGATGTTGCATCACTGCCTCACCATGTCCAATGTCTAGAACATGGATGTTGCATTACTGCCTGCACATGGCCAGTGTCTAGAACCTGGATGTTGCATCACTGCCTCCCCGTGGCCATTGTCTAGAAACTTGAAGTTGCATCACTGCCTCCCCATGGCAGTGTCTAGAACCTGGATGTTGCATCACTGTAGGCTCCCACCATGACGCTCCCCTTCATGGTCACTTTCAGTCTTGTTCATTTGAACCTTCTGTACCACAGGCTGCATCAAGCACTGAGACTGATAGCCACCACAGTAGAGATGTCACCAAGAATCAGTTACACCACTAGATGAAAACATCCCCATAATATACTATAAGAGTAAGTAGTTAATGAATTCTCCCCTCTTGATCTTGCCCCAAGTTATACCAGCTACAACCAGGCTACAATACTATCCATTCAGACCACTTAAGCAAAAGAGGGAACTAAAACCAGGTTATGATACTATCCATTCAGACCAGTTAAGCAAAAGAGACAAATGCGTTACTCTCTTGTATTCTAGTGTTTTAGTCATATACAAGTAACCACAAAAAATCAAGTAACACCTCTGAAATACTAATCACAACAATTAATTTAAATAGATGCAAGACAAAGGCAGTAATTCACATGAGGTAACCAGTTACCTCACTCTACTGTCATAACAAGGGAACTTAGGAACGGTCGTAGCCAAGTGATCACAGGATCAAAACAGGCTTATCACAATTAAAACTTTGACACACTTTATCAGTACTTAACTGTACCCACCTATTGACTGATGCCAATTCTCTCAGTATGAAGATCAAAGATGTCTTTGAGCTGACATATTTTTAATTGCTTTGTTCTCTGTGTGTTTTTACATGATAACACCAACAAGTAGTTAGCAGTCAGCATGTAGATCATTCACTAATCTGAAGCAATGAACTAGATCTATGTCTGGTAAACATACTAGTTAGCAATCAGCATGTAGATCATTCACTAGTATGAAGCAATGAACTAGCTCTATGTCTGGTAAACATACTAGTTAGCAGTCAGCATGTAGATCATTCACTAGTATGAAGCAATGAACTAGCTCTATGTCTGGTAAACATACTAGTTAGCAGTCAGCATGTAGATCATTCACTAGTATGAAGCAATGAACTAGCTCTATGTCTGGTAAACATACTAGTTAGCAGTCAGCATGTAGATCATTCACTAGTATGAAGCAATGAACTAGCTCTATGTCTGCTAAACATACTAGTTAGCAGTCAGCATGTAGATCATTCACTAGTATGAAGCAATGAACTAGCTCTATGTCTGCTAAACGCGTCTGTCTGTAAGGTGCTATGTAACTTATTATTACACAAGAAAACACCAGCTGCTGGTAATTATTATATCAGTCAATGTAAAGAATTAATTCATGACAAAGACTTGCAAGTAACATCTTTTATAGAAAGGTAAAATGGTAATCTTTGAAAGAAAAACTCTAACTTTTGTAATGGCTTTCATGTACTAATCAAGCATCATCTCTCTTCATACCACAACATGTTCTGACATGGGCAGTTATGTGATTTTAAGGTAAAAAGTCTGTTATGATTTCTTAATATAACTAAATTCTGTGGTGGACTATATATTGGCTTGTTATGTCTGCATCTGATCACAAGGTTGGAGCTCACTGTGTAAATATTAGGTCCCTTCATGGTACAACTTTTTATTTTACTATTACTACTACTCTCTTATATTCTAGTGTTTTAGTCATATACAAGTAACCACAAAAAATCAAGTAACACCTCTGAAATACTAATCACAACAATTAATTTAAATAGATGGAAGACAAAGGCAGTAATTCACATGAGGTAACCAGTTACCTCACTCTACTGTCATAACAAGGGAACTTAGGAACAGTCATAGCCAAGTGATCACAGGATCAAAACAGGCTTATCACAATTAAAACTTTCTGACACACTTTATCAGTACTTAACCGTACCCACCTATTGACTGATGCCAATTCTCTCAGTATGAAGATCAAAGATGTCTTTGAACTGACATATTTTTAACTGCTTTGTTCTCAGTGTGTTTTTACATGATAACACCAACAAGTAGTTAGCAGTCAGCATGTAGATCATTCACTAATCTGAAGCAATGAACTAGATCTATGTCTGGTAAACATACTAGTTAGCAATCAGCATGTAGATCATTCACTAGTATGAAGCAATGAACTAGCTCTATGTCTGGTAAACATACTAGTTAGCAGTCAGCATGTAGATCATTCACTAGTATGAAGCAATGAACTAGCTCTATGTCTGGTAAACATACTAGTTAGCAGTCAGCATGTAGATCATTCACTAGTATGAAGCAATGAACTAGCTCTATGTCTGGTAAACATACTAGTTAGCAGTCAGCATGTAGATCATTCACTAGTATGAAGCAATGAACTAGCTCTATGTCTGCTAAACATACTAGTTAGCAGTCAGCATGTAGATCATTCACTAGTATGAAGCAATGAACTAGCTCTATGTCTGCTAAACGAGTGGGTCTGTAAGGTGCTATGTAACTTATTATTACTCAAGAAAACACCAGCTGCTGGTAATTATTATATCAGTCAATGTAAAGCATTAATTCATGACAAAGACTTGCAAGTAACATCTTTTATAGAAAGGTAAAATGGTAATCTTTGAAAGAAAACTCTAACTTTTGTAATGGCTTTCATGTACTAATCAAGCATCATCTCTCTTCATACCACAACATATTCTGACATGGGCAGTTATGTGATTTTAAGGTAAAAAGTCTGTTATGATTTCTTAATATAACTAAATTCTGTGGTGGACTATATATTGGCTTGTTATGTCTGCATCTGATCACAAGGTTGGAGCTCACTGTGTAAATATTAGGTCCCTTCATGGTACAACTTTTTATTTTACTATTACTACTATAATTAATATGCTAGTAAGAGACTGCATATATGCCGGGCACATCCATCAGATGAGAAAATTCTGTTGAGGCACAGACATACCCATTAGTACTATCAGTTTCGGGTTGCATGTCATAGATTATGTCTTGGTGCAGATCCAGGCTCAGCCTTTATGAAAAATGCCCTCAGTTGTCACTGAAGAAACTTTAGACTAATGTCAAGTGGATCCATTTTAGCAGGACCGACAGAGCATTTAGAAATGCATTCTCTCTGATAATGAAATGTAGCAAAACAGATAAGTTATGAATCTGAGTCAAATTTCAGGAGTAGCTGGCAGCGAACACGCACGAGGCATGTGGTAAAGTTAAAATAAGGGCTTAGTCTTCCAACAATGTTGTTCACTGCTTGCAAAACAGCAGTAATGATATGCTTAACAGGTTGGAGAGTTTTACAAGTCAGTCTTACTGTCTTCAGAATCACAGTTTCCTTGCCTGTGGGAGGTTTGTAACAATCAAACCTTCTCCCTATTTTCCGTAACTGTACAGCTGAGGCCAGGAGTTCTTCGGTTTGATAAATGACAACTGTAGGCATACGTTCTCCTTCATCCCACTTCAAATAATTTAGTAGACCCAGAACATGTTTGCATTTCTTGCTTCTACGGCAAGATTACAGATGTACAAGCTGTTTCCCTCCACTCTTTTACAGTGTTTCTGTTTTTCCTAAGGTTATGTATAATGGAGATAGTGGATATAAGTAAAGAGGTATAGGGTGTATAGCCCTCTCACAAATGGGCCTGAATGAAAATATGCTGACCTATGAAAATGCCTCACAGCTTATCACACTGGCCGCTTTGGTTTTCACTGAGTACCAGTAACCCTGTTTGCTGTCCTGGGGTTGTGCTTTAAGGATTTTTATTGGATCTGTTCAGGCTCATGGGAACACATAACACACAGTAAACATAAAGGCCATTTGTCATTAATATGTGAATCTTTACATTTTATACTTGTTCAGAAGAAACCATTTTTTTAAATGTAGCGAGTGCGTTTAATAGTCTCCACAGGATCGGTATAGCTAAATTAAATAATGTCAAAGCAGATACAGCTCTTTAGAATTCAGCTTTGAAATTTAAGGTAAGGAAATACTGAATTCTTGGAAGTGTCTTAACAAGTTTTTTTTTTTTTGCCATTTTGTAAGAATTAGATTGCCTACATTTTAAAATATACGCAGTTCTCTGGGTTGCAACCAGCGTATTGTATGTTTTTTATTTATTATATTTTTCCCCCAATTGTACAAGTTATAGGTCACATTAAAGGTGGGAAATGTTTTGAAATGATTTATTGTGGTCTCATTTTTTTTTATATCACAAAAACCTGCCATTTTAACAGGGGTGTGCACACTTTTTATATCCACTGTAAATACTCACGTAAAATATACTAACTCTTATTCTTTTATTTTGTAAATGACACGGCGTCAGAGTGCACATCAGCAAACCATGCCAAAGACAAATGATCTGATGATATGAAACAAAATTTTAGTCTGGAAACACGGGAATGTTCAGAAGTTAGCCATGGTGTGTCACTTGAAAATTCCTTCATATCTTTATAACATTTTTAGATGAGCCTAGCCACTTCTGTTCTTACCAAATATAGACAAAATCATTTATTCATTATACTAGGTGTAATAAGGAAGTGCACATAAAACTAGTCAAGGTAAGTATTTGGAAAGAAAAAAGAATTCTAGTTCCTTGACAGTAATTGATGTTTCCTTCTGTATACATTACCAGATTTAACACACGACTATGTTGCTTCACTTTTACAATGTGAAGACATTCAAAGAATGAGGCATTTTATTTCAGCTTTCAGTTTTATGGTTTTCATGCCACCAGTCTATGCTGGAGATAAAAAAGTATTATTTTGAGGTCATAAATCATAAACATTTTCTTGAGTGATTGGTAACTGCATATCAAGAAATTTGCCTGAATAACTTGTAACCCAATATTCATCAAGCCCGTCCACACTACACCCTCTCTTCTACTGCACAAATATCTATAGTGCCCCTTTTTTATTTTAAATTATTACAAAGGCTGAAACTGAACACTTGAGTAAACTCATTGCTCCTATCATCCTTTCTTTCACTCCATGCGGCCTGACATCTTCAGGCTTGGTAACAACGTACTTAAGCAACCCCCTTGCCTTCATTTTCAACCTCACTCTCACTGCTGGCACAAATGCTTTCTTCATCTCAGACAGTGACTGTCATCACCCTATCTGTCATCTCTGTGCCCTCACTAAAATCCTTGAAAAAATTCCATACAATCATGATATACCACCAAATATGACATTCTAAATCAGTGAGGTTTCCATTCCAGTTACAGCACTACTGCTACCATCTTGTCACTCTCTCATCAGATCTCTTCCAACATGGAGTAAGGTAAAACTTCTGGAGCTAACTGTTTTAATCTTAGTAAAGCTTTCACATGGTAGCTCACCACTTCCTTCTTCACAAAATCAGTCAGGCAGGCTATTCCAGCGACATCCGTTACTGGTTTAAAACTTATTAGACCCTACAACATCCAGATCTCAGATTCATCCCATGAAGGTGTTCCACAAGACTCTGTTCTGGGTCCAGTTTTTCTTTTCCTTAGTGACCATCCCTAGGATCCACTCATACCAACTGCCTGCTCTATGTGGATGATATTGTTCTTCTTAAAGACAACAAGACTCCCTCCTACCAAGAGAATGAACTTCAGGCTGACTTCCTATTATTTGGAACTGGCTTGACAATAACAAACTCACAGTCAATGTCTGTAAAAGCTCCTTAACAAATTTTGGTACACATCAAAAGTTAAAGCCAGTGTTAAAGAGGATAATTACAAGCTTTAAGATATTTCATAGATAATAAAGTAAAAATGTTACTTAATATATAAATGAATCCCATACCAAAATTACTACAATTTCTTTTTTGTATCAATTCTATTCAGACTAAACATAAGTCAGACATGTCAACCATGTACAGGATTTTACGATATGAATTTTTGCCATTTGATTTGACCTTCTAGGGCTATTCCATGAAAGGTAATAAGGGATCTTTTTCAGCAGATAATAAAAAATTGTATCTAAAATCTATTAATAACACTATATCTTCTCTTAACTGGAAATTGTTCACGTGGAAATTCTTACATAGAATTTTTTTTTTACACCTCATGAAATTGCACAAATTTATAAAAACAAAGAAATAAAATGTTGGAAATGTGATGAAATTTTATAAGCTAACTAGATTCACATGTTTATCGAGTGTAGAGTTGTATTACAATTTTGGAATTACTTTAGAATTTTTTTAAGAATATGTACACAGATAATAGTATTGTTACAGATTCCTTAATATTATTTAATGCACCGATTCCAAGTGTGATCCCAAAACTACAAGTGCCTCTCCTTTGGTTAGTTTTGGCCATTGCTAGAAAAGTAATCACTATGAATTGGAACAATGAACAGACACTTCTATTTAGTAATTTTATAAGTTTAGCTAAGTACGTGTATAAAAAAGAAATGCAAACTATTCTTAATGTCATCATCATCATCATCATCATCTTCTTTTGGCTGTTCCCGTTAGGGGTTGCCACAGCGGATCATCTGTTTCCATTTCTTCCTGTCCTCTGCATCATGCTCTGTCACACCAATCACCTGCATGTCCTCTCTCACCACATCCATAAACCTTATCTTAGGCCTTCCTCTTTTCCTGTTACCTGGTAGCTTCATCCTTAGCATCTTTTTCCCAATATACTCAGCATCCCTTCTCAGCACATGTCCAAACCAACGTAATCTTGCCTCTCTGGCTTTGTCTCCAAACCTTCCAACCTGGGCTGACCCTCTAATATACGTATTCCTAATCCTGTCCACCCTTGTCACACCCAGTGCAAATCTTAACATCTTTAATTCTGCCACATCCAGCTCAAACTCCTGCCTTTTTGTCAATGCCACTGTCTCCAACCCATACAACATAGCTGGTCTCACTACCCTCTTGTATACCTTCCCTTTCACTCTTACTGGTACTCGTCTGTCACAAATCACTCCGGACACTCTTCTCCATCCACTCCATCCTGCCTGTACTCTCTTCTTCACCTCTCTTCCACACTCACAATTACTCTGAACTATTGATCTCAAGTATTTAAACTCATCCACCTTCACCATCTCTACTCCTTGCATACTCACCATTCCTCTATCCTCCCTCTCATTCACACACATATATTCTGCCTTAGTCCTGCTGACCTTCATTCCTCTTCTCTCTAGAGCATATCTCCATCTTTCCAGGGTCTCCTCCACCTGTTCCCTACTCTTACTACAGATCACAATGTCATCTGCAAACATCATAGTCCACGGGGACTCCTGTCTGATTTCATCTATCAACCTGTCCATCACCATTGCAAATAAGAAAGGGCTCAGAGCTGATCCTTGATGTAACCATACCTCCACCTTAAACGCATCTGTCACTCCCACCACAGACCTCACCGCTGTCATACTACCCTTGTACATATCCTGTACCACTCTAACATACTTCTCTGACACTCCCGACTTCCTCATACAATACCACAACTCCTCTCTAGGCACCCTGTCATATGCTTTCTCTAAGTCTACAAAAATACAATGCAACTCCTTCTGGCCTTCTCTGCACTTCTCCATCAACACTCTCAAAGCAAACATCGCATCTGTAGTGCTCTTTCCCAGCATGAAACCATACTGCTGATCACTAATCATCACATCCCTTCTTAACCTAGCTTCTACTACTCTTTCCCATAACTTCATGCTGTGACTGATCAATTTAATCCCTCTGTAGTTACTACAGCTCTGCACATCACCCTTATTCTTAAAAATCGGTACCAAAACACTTTTTCTCCATTCCTCAGGCATCCTCTCACTTTATAAGATTTCATTAAACAATCTGGTTAGAAACTCCACTGCCATTTCACCTAAACACCTCCATGCTTCCACAGGTATGTCATCTGGACTAACAGCCTTTCCATTCTTCATCCTCTTCATAGCTATCCTTACTTCCTCCTTGCTAATCCATTGCACTTCATGATTCACTATCCCCACATCATCCAACCTTCTCTCCCTCTCATTCTCTTCACTCATCAACCCCTCAAAGTATTCTTTCCATCTTCTCAACACACTCTCCTCACTTGTGAGTATGTTTCCCTCATTATCCTTTATCACCTTTACCTGCTGCACATCTTTCCTAGCTTGGTCCCTCTGTCTAGCCAATCGGTACAGGTCCTTTTCTCCCTCCTTAGTGTCCAACCTTTCATACAACTCTTCGTATGCCTTATGCTTAGCCTTCACCATCTCTCTCTTTGCCATGCACCTCATCTCTTTATACTCTTGTCTACTTTCTTCATCTCTCTGACAATCCCACTTCTTCTTTGCCATCCTCTTTCTCTGTATACTCTCCTGTACTTTGGTTCTTAATAGAACATCTAATATAACTCATAAACGATTAGCCTGGCAGAAGTTGCAAGATTTATTAGATAAATATTAACGGTTTTATATAATTCATACTGAATTTTGTTATGGATGACTGTATATAGTTTATTTTCTTGTTTTTGCATCATATTTATTTGTATTTTATTTTTTTGGCTGTAAAATCAAATAAAAAGTTTTTTAAAAAAACGTTAAAGCCAATTTTTAAACTTCTCATTACAGATCCTCTGATTTCCCAATTGCCTTGTGCTACTAAAGAAAAACATTTAAGCATCCTATTTGAAAAACATCTCTCATTTCACAAATAAGTCAAAGCCCAGATTCATAAAGTCTTAGCTCAACTAAGGCTTTCCTACAAGGTCTCTCATCTTCTTAGTGTTGGTGCATGAAGAGTGATGGTTATCAATGTTCTGTGACCTAGGTTCAAATTTGGATAAGCCATCATTGCCCTGGGTTCATCAGAAAATTCCACACAGTTTCAAAAAGCTAAAAATCAAATTGTCAGATTCATTCACCTCTCCAATAAATATCTACACTGTTGTATGATACTTAGCAAAGGAAAATGATTACCTGTAAAGGACAGGGCTTCACTTAATACACTTACCTATAAACTTCTTAAACAAAGTTACTGTCCTCCCCTGCTCAACAAATTATGTATCTAAAATGATAGCTACTCTCTTAAAATTTCCTAATCATTTCTTCTTTCCAGGCCTTCATTCATCCTCACTATGTGTCAATAGTCACTGTCTAAACTTTCTCCAGCTTTCTGGAACTCTCTTTCCAAGCCTATCAAACAAGCTGAAAAATCCTTATTTCTTTCAAGAATGCTTGGCATTCTCCCATGCTAAAGGAAAACAAATGTTGGTGTGTCAGAGATTCTGGAAAATACATTGCTCCCCCCTTCTTTCTACTCAAATGATTTTTATTTTGATGAAATAACACAATAATTTAATACATTCATAAAATTCAATAACTATTTACAGTATTTACATTCAGCCTGACAAAAAGGATTCAGATAAAAACATTTGTAGTTAAATAATAAGTTAATATATAAACTATGATAGTTAGGAAGAGTTTGGTTCCATCTGTAGGGTATCAATCAAATTCAAAACTTTCATCCATGGACTATTAACCAATGGCTTAGGAAAAATTCTTAACTCGTTAGTTCTTTTCTCTATTAGTATGCATTTCTTCAGTGATGATAGGAATTCCTCCATTGTGGGTGCTACATTAGAGTTCCATCTTCTATTTATACATTTTCTGGCTATTGCTAACATTGTCCACAACAAATACAGGTCATCTTTCTTCATATTATTACTATTAAAAACATTCAATACAATTAAAGACTTTGTCAAAACAAATATATCATTATAGATAGCTTGAAGAAATTTGTTAATCTCATTCCAATTTGGTTTAATATTAACACAGTCATAAAAAATATGAGACCAGTCAGCATTAGTGGACAGATGACATCTCCAACATAACGTGCTGTTTGAAGGGTTCATTTCTCAGAGTTTTTTCAGGTGTCAAAAAGGATCTATGTAGAAATTTGCAATGAAAAATCCTCCAGAATTGTGAATAGGAAGTTAGTTTAACTGAAAATAAAATGTTATCTTCCATTGATAATGATACTTGAAACCCTTCAGTTAGGTATTGCCAGTAAGAATCTTTAGGAGATGTCTTATAGACAAAGTGTTATATAGATATGATAACTCATTCTTAACATTGATATTATTATATAGAATTCCAAAAATCCAGTTTATAATTTTTGGTATGGTTTTGAAAGATGAGTTATGTATTATTCTACACAGATCCTTAGTGTATGCTGTGACACTCTGAAGAACCAACCAGTCATTAGAGGATAGGCCATAGGATGACAATATACTTTGTGTGTTCAAAGCTTGTTGGTTTTCAATACATTACGACCAACAAAATAGGTTACTATTTTCCTATAAACCAAACATATCTCTATGTGTTTTATCAGAGAAATCCCTTATAATGGTAAATGATATTAAAAATCTATGCCACAGTTTTATATCTAAATTTGTGTTAATGAATTTTCTAAACACATCAAAAATATTGTTTATTAGTATTAGTTTAGTTAATTTTGTTGTACTATACTGTAAATTTAAACTTAACTAGTGCCATATCTTGTTATCTTTGCCAGTAACAAAGCATTCTTTGATAAATAATTTTCATTCATTAGTGTAATGGAGTGTAACTGTTTCCAATTGGAAGAGTATCTAGGATTTATCCAATTTATCACTATTTTAATTATAGATGCCTTTATATAAGTTTCAGTCTCTAGGAATTTTAACCCCCCTTGTTCCCATTTTCTGATATGATGAGAGTATGCCACTCTATTTCTTTTGGGGTACCATAGGAATTTCATCAGAGCTGAAGTGATTTCTTTAAGAATTTTCTTTCCTGGTGGATGTATAAGGGCCTGTGCTATATATAATATTTTAGGTAACAAAACCATTTTTATCAGTTGTAACCTATCATCAAATGTTATAAACAAATTATCCCATTTGCTTATTAATGTCTTGATTAAGTCTAGACATTAAGCTGTAAGGTTTCCTCTATATTCTTACCCAGGACTATTCATAAATAGTCTAGAGTTGAAACTTGGTTTCCAATAATATGATTAACTGGAACCTGTATGTTCTTTTTTATTTAATAATAAATATTTTGATTTAGATTTGTTGAAGGACAGTCCTGAGATTTTTTGGACATTTGCTGTTACTATATCCACTTCACCTAACACTTCCTTAGAGTTGGGTAAGGTAAGTAAGACATCCTCAGCAGACATCATTATTTTAGAAATATATTGGTCATATATATTTATACCTCTTATCGTTGGGTTATTATGTATTAAAATGTAAAGTATTTATATGGCCAGAGCAAATAGGATAGGGGACATGGGACATCCTTGTCTAGTACCTCTAGTGATTTGGGTTGCTTTGGAAGTTAAGGGACCTAATTTGACATGCTAGATTATTTTCATAGATTTTGTTTATCATTGTTATAAAAAGGGGGGAATCAAATAACAGTAAGACTTTAAATAAATAACCCCAATTTAAGGAGTCAAAGGCCTTTTGAATATCTAGACCTGTTATCAGTGCATCATGGTTTCCTCTACTGAGGTAATCTATCAGTGTTAATACTCTTTTAATATTATCCTGTGTATGCCTGTTACATATGAAACCAGTTTGGTCTTCATTTTCTATTGTAGAAATGGGTATTTTCAATTTATTGACCACAATTGACATAAATAGTTTATAATCATTATTCAACAAAGAAATTGGTTTATATGAATTGCAATGATTAGGGTCCTTATTCTCTTTTAATATAGGGGAAATTAGAGAATATCTCCAAGAAGGAGGAATATTTGCTAATGTTTGAACTTCAAGAAAGGTTTTATGTAGGAGAGAGATTATAGAAGAAGGGAACAATCTATATATTTCAATAATTAACCCATCTATTCCAGGTGCTTTATTAGACTTATTTCCTTTAACCCCATCTATAATTTCCTTTTGAGAAATAGGTTTTTGTAGATCTAACTTAAGTTTCTCAGGAATTCTTGTTATGTTGGGAACTATATTCTCTAACGTTTCACATTAATTTATTTATTTATTTATTTGCAGTTGGTTTACTAGGATAGAAACCAAAAGAACCCATTTTCAATGGAGTCCTGGGGAGAAAAGCTCCAAAAACAAGTAGCAAGGTTACAATAAGGTATTTGGTTACAATTATTCAATTACTATGGACTAGTAAAAAAATGAAGGAAACTTAGAAATACAGCAAACTAGTGAACAAATAAATACAGATATTACAATCTTATATAGCTGAAAATAAATAATTTACAATATAGAAACTGAGAAGCTTTTACAACATAGGGTAGGCTACACTTGAGGTATCTTTCATGCATTCAGGATGAATAGCTTAATACAAGCAAGAGAAAGAAAAATGAGCTTATAGAATTTTTACAGTCTAGAAACTTAGATGCTTTTTCATCTTAGGGTATGTTACAGTTAAGAGGTACCTTTCAAGTATTCAGAATAAATAGCTTAATACAAGCAAGAGCAAGGTCAATGAGTTTAGGAGAGTAAGTGGAAATTCCCATTATGAATTGGGGAGGAGAATTGGAACTTCCCAGTATGAATAGGGGAGGAGATTATGTGGGGTGGGAGCAGGAGCATTCCCACTGGGATATTAGGTGTGAGTGAAGGGATTTTTTGAATGAGAAGTGATTTGAGATAGTACGAATGGATGGGGGTTAAGGAGTTCCAGAGATGAGCAAGACTGTAGGATAAGAGATTTTTTCCAGGGGAATTAATTGGTTTATACAATTCAATTAGGTTGTGGTTGTTAGATCTTAGTATTCTATCAGGGAGGTGTATTTTGAAGGTAGAGGAAAGGGATGGACAGAGGGAGGGATTGAAGATGAGTTTGTATGCAAGAGTCAGTTGGACGTAGGTGAGGTGATTGGGTAGTTCTAACCATTTTAGTTTGTGGAGAGCCGAACAGTGGTGTGAGGAGGACTTATGGGTGGTAGCAAACATGGCAATTTTGTTATAGCAAGAGGAGAGTTGTGTTTTGAGTGAAGATTGTAGGTTAGTTAGGAGTGGAGTTCCATAAAGGAGGGAGGGGATGAGAAATGTGGTAGATAGGGTGAATTTGGTGGAGGGTGTAAGATAACGATTCTGTCAGTAGAGCATGCCAAGTTTTTGGTGTTTTTTTTTATATTTAATTGAAGGTGGGAGTTGAATTTAAGCTGACTGTCAATTTGGACTCCAAGTAATTTGGCCTCAGATACCAGTTCGAGAGGTGTATTGTTATGACTAGTAATAGAGAAATTACTTGGATTAAAAGAGGTAGCTTTAGAAGAGGTGAATACCATTAATTTGGTTTTGGAGGCATTGAGTACAAGGTGATGTTTTTTTCATCCATTGTTTGGTGGTTGAAAATGCATCTTGAGTAAGTTTTAGAAGTGTGGGGATGGAGGTAGAAGAACAGATAATAGTTGAATCATCTGCGTATTGGATAATTTTTTTAAAAGGGATAGAGTTGTGGAAATAGTTTATGAATATATTGAAAAGAAGGGGACCGAGTATAGATCCCTGGGGAACACCAGTTGGGGTGTTGATGAAAGGGGAGGTGGCTTTTTTCCATCTTAACTGCTTGATATCTATTGGATAAGTAGCTAGTGAACCAGTTCAGAGAGGAGGGTGACAAGTTAAGCTGGGAGAGTTTAGTTAGCAGTAGATTGTGGGAGATAGTATTGAAGGCCTTAGAGAGGTCAAGTAGGAGAGTATTGACAATGTGGCCAGAGTCCCGGGCTTTTTCCACAGCTTCCAGGAAGGAGAGAAGGGCGGTCATAGTACTGTGTCTGGGTCTGAAACCATGTTGTGTTGGAGTTAGTAGGTTATTGTCTAAGAGGTGTGATAGGAGTTGTAGATGGATACACTTTTCTAAAAGTTTAGAGATAGGAGCTAGGATAACGATGGGACGGAAATTAGTGATATTGTTGTTGCTGCTGCCTTTATGCAATGGTACAACAAAAGCCTTTTTCCAGATTTGTGGTACTGAGCTTTCTTGAATGGAATGGTTGATTAGAATGCTGATGGGGTAGGCAATGGCTTCAGCAGCTATGCTGACAAAGTAAGAAGGAATGTTATCAGGGGCATTAGAGCATGGTTTTAGTTTCTGAAGTAATTTTTTATGGAGGATGAGGGTATAGGTTTTAGTGATAATGGTGGAGAAAGGGGGGGGGGGGAATTTGAGGATGTTGATGATGGAGAGGAGATAAGAGGAGAGGCAGAAGTAAGGGGTGAAAACTTGGTAGGGCAGGATGGGGTGTAGTGAGGGGTGTGGTGGGGTTAGAAGATGAAAAGATGAGGTACGTTTGGAGATAGAATCAATAAAGAAGGTGTTGAATTGAGTGGCCAAGTCTATGTCTGGAGCGTTAGGGTCCAGGCTGGGATTATCTGGTTTGCTAGGATTAAGGAGGGTGGAGATACATTTCTAAAATTTTTAAGGGTTTGTTTTATTGTTGTTTTGGAGTATGGAGAAGTAGTTCCATTTATCAGAAATGATAAGCTTTTTTACTATGTTTCTTGAGTATTTTGTATTCATTTTGGGCTAGGGGAGTCCTGTGTTTCTGATATGATGACCATGCTTTATCTCTAAGGTGCATAGTTGCTAGTGTGTTTTTTGTTAACCAAGGGGCAGTTTTGTTTTTTATTCTTTTTGTTGTTATAGGAGCATGATGCTCTAAGACATTTAAAAAAGTTGAGTTGAAGTGGGTGACTGCTTGTTCCAGGGGTAGAGTTTTTAGAGTGTTGGAAAAGGTAGTGGGGTTAAAGTTTTTTTGGCAGCGAGTAGTAATAAAATTATGAACACCAAAGATCAAAGATCACTGTGGGTACAATAAATGCCTTGAAAACAACGCCAAAAACCCACAGAAATAACCACGATCCACGCTTCACACTCACAAACAGCTGGCTGATAAAAATGAATGAATGAATGAAGTAAGGGATATAGCCGACCATACAGCTCCAGACAGACCTATACTCCTTCCTCCAATTTCATAACACGAAAAACAAAAGCACTTGGACTAGGAGCCAATCAGACTCTCTCAAACCACAGCAGGCGATTCTCTAATTAGATCTACATTAGATTACATCTAATTAGAGAATCGCCTGCTGTGGTTTGAGAGAGTCTGATTGGCTCCTAGTCCAAGTGCTTTTGTTTTTCGTGTTATGAAATTGGAGGAAGGAGTATAGGTCTGTATGGAGCTGTATGGTCGGCTATATCCCTTACTTCATTCATTCATTTTTATCAGCCAGCTGTTTGTGAGTGTGAAGCGTGGATCGTGGTTATTTCTGTGGGTTTTTGGCGTTGTTAATAAAATTATGAGTAAGATGTAGGGGTGAGGCAAGTCGGTGTGTGAATGTGGGCAAGTGGTCACTAAGGGAGTCAGGCAGGGTGCCACTATTTGAGAAGTAATGAGGGTGGGAGACTGATATCCAGTCTAGGGTACTACCACTGGAGAGGTTTTTTGAGGGCCGAGTTATGGAGTTGATCAGCTGAGAAAAGTTGTAAAGATTAATGTTAAGTGGGTTTGTGGGAGACTGTATTGGGGACCAATTGATATTCATATCACCTATAAGTATAGTTTCATTGTTAATGTTATTGGAAAGCTAGGAGAGGATGTCCTCTAGTGTAGAAATATTGCCACCTGGGGGGAAGTAGAGGGTGGCTATACATATGTGTTTATGTTTATTTACTTGAAGTAATGCCAGGAGTAGTTCTGCATTATTGAATTGGGGAGTTGGTTTGTTACAACGGGTAACTGATAAGGAGGATAAATGTAGAAGGGCTACTCCACCTCCTTTTTTGTTGGTTCTGTCTTTTCTGATTATAGAGTAGTTGGGGAGAATTATTTCAGAATCTTTTATATGGGGTTTTAACCAAGTTTCAGAGATGGACAAGATGTCTGGTTTGTTATATGTAAGCCAGGCATGCAGAGTAGGGATTTTTTTAACTATACTTTGAACATTTAAGGAGGTGAGTAGTATGGATTTATCTGTTGAAGGGGATGGGGATGGGCCTGGGTTGGGGTGTATGCCTCCTGATAATAGAATAGAAGTCAGATATATAGTCTTAGGTTGGAGAGGTACTTTGCCTGCTTAGAGTCAGGGTTGAGCTTTGCTAGATTTATGAGGGATGAGTTACTTGCTGTAGGGATAGAATATATGTGAGGAGTAATAAGTTTTTGAGAGAAGAGAAGATGATGTTGTATGGGGTATAGGCATGGAGATATTGGGAAGTGTAAATATAAGACAGGTGGGCTAAGATGGTTTGTAGTATGAAAGGATGGAGTGTGGTTGCAGTTAGTTGGCTGGGTGAGGTAGTAGGTATAGGATATGGTGAGGAGAAGTAGTAGATGAATAGAGAAGGATAGGTCTTTTGAGAGCATAGTGAGATAGGTTGCTGAGAGTAGGTATGTTGTGACTGGCTAGTTTACTAGGGCAAGAGAGTTGTAAGTTTTGAAAGGAGACTGAGAGGGGAGGTACAGTAGAGTGCTGGTGAATGTGGGAGGAGTAAGAAGTGGGTGTGGAAGGAAGGAGGTGGCTAGTTGGTTGGGGCGGGGTGAAGGGTGTGGCTGAAGGGTATAAGTGTAGAAGTGCTGGGGGCAGGTGGAAATTGGGGGCAGGGTAGGGGAGCAGAGTGAGCCCGCAGGGCGAATGGAGTGGGTAGAGAACAGAGAGAGGTAAGGAGCAGTAGAAGAACAATCAGTTGGAGCACAATCAGTTGGAGCAGGCTACAGTAGGTAAGTACCCTGAAAATGGAGTGAAGGTAAGGAAAGAAACTTAGGCTTCTATGTGGGTGTGGAGGTTCACCCCAAGTAAACAAGATGTTATGGGCTATTCTTTAAGAGTAAGCCTAAGGACTCAAAAAAGAAATAAAATAGAAGGGTGTATTACTGACTA
This sequence comes from Protopterus annectens, assembly GCF_019279795.1. NCBI lineage: Eukaryota > Metazoa > Chordata > Ceratodontiformes > Protopteridae > Protopterus > Protopterus annectens. Next base: position 62,979,100 of record NC_056745.1, read on the forward strand.
GGAAAAGGCTTCAAAGTCCAGAAGGACAAGACTGCCACCTAGTGGACAAAGATATTATTGTAAAATGGGGATAAGTGGGTGTTTATGCACAGATTCAGAGAATAAAATAGTAGTTCAGGCGACTTTTATGTGTAGGGGAAAAAAAAGATATATAGGTTACAGAGTAGTGAGGGGGTGAGGCTGCTGGCTTTCCTGGCTAGCACTCCTAGAGCCACCAAAAATAGAATATTAAATTAAAGGCTATACTGGCAGTGATGTTGTACTTATTTTATCTTTATGATGCTCTGCATAATGATAATTAAAAGCTTCCAGAATGTCCCCGATGTCTAAGACGTTTTTCTTTTTCCCTTCATGAAAGATACTATCAATGTTATTAATTTTTGACTGTATTTTAACTTTCATAGATAAGTTATGAAGATGCTTAGGAGAGATAGCATAAGAATTTAATTTAAATTTTTCCATAGCTAAATTAGTTTTATGGGATAATATTTCACTGTATTTCTTATTTGCTTCTTCTATTTTCTTACTATTATCTGTAGCAATTAAGTTCTTATTAGATTGAAGAGATATTTGATTTTGGAGTTGCTGTGACTCTGAGTCCCATTCTTTAATTTTATTTTTGTAACAGCTAATGGTTTTACCATGTAGATAGGCCTTATGAGAATCCCAAGCCATAATTGTGTTTGCTTCAGGTTTATAATTAATCTCTAAGAAAAGCTGAAGTTCAGAAGTTATCCAAGATTTAAAGTCTTTATTTTTTGTGATATATGAAGGAATCCTTGAAGTAATAACTAATTGATTGAATTCCAAGTGTATTGTTAACAACAGGGAGTTATGATCTGAAAAGGGACAAGGTTGTATTGAAAAACTCAAGATTTTAGAATAAAGATCTTGTGAGATATAAATTTTATCTATTCTTGTTTGGGTACCATGTCTATAGTCTTGGTGTGAGAATAGTAAAGAATTTGGTCCCAAAGCATTAAATGTATCTTTTAATTTAAACATTTCTGTCCATTTTTTTAACTGTTTGGCTGAGGACAATAGTCTAGGAGTTTTCCTATTGGTAGTTCCTGTAATATCTGTGATACAGTTAAAATCACCTCCTAGTATAATATTACCTTTAGAAGTAGTTGTAATGAAGTATAAGTGTTTCTTAGCTAGTCCAACCCCCATACCCAGGAACCAGTATAAATTAGCCAGGGTCCAAATTCTATTGTTAAACTTAAGTATAACTAAGGCCATGAGTCCATCATTATCTACATGTTTGTAAATTATTTGGGGATTTAAGAAAGGCTTTTTCCATAGAATTGTTACTCCTCTGGTCTTATTTTTATAAAAAGATTGAGCAAGTATTGTGTATTCCTTAGGGTCCCACATGAATGTGTCTCTTGGAGAAAAACTACTTGAGCCTTGTTTAGTTTAAAACACCTTAGTAGGTTATCTCTCTTATATGGGTTGTTTAAGTCACTAGTATTTAAGGATATCAAAGTTAAATCCATATCAGAATTCTTTAAAGATAACAAACAATGAAGGAACTTGTATTAATAGAATCCTGTATACATAATACTCTTCCTGAATAGACAACAGAATATCAGTTGTTGTATTTCTATTTATCTCAATCCAAATAACTTTTCCCATGAAAGATAAAAGTAAAACAATTGTGTCAGGCATTTTAAAAGTAGAAAAGCAGTTAAATAACAAAAAATTAACACATTTCACTCTGATATAAACTTTAATACACCCTATACATGGAATTAAATACATTCCTAGTCTAGCAAATAGAACTAAATCTGCTAGACTGCCTATCCCAACCATCAACCTTTGTTGGTTCGAGCCCATGAAAACAAAGTAAAAAATGGAGAATATATTATAAATTAAGAACAAAATAGTAGTGATGAACAACTAATCAGATATTAATTGCAGTTAGGTTTTAGAGATGAGTTACATACAGTATTAGAAATATTAAACATTTATACAGTAATCATTCGCTAAGGAAGCAAGAAACATATTAGGATATATATAATCTGAATTTAGTGCTTAATAGACTAAGGAAACATTAGCTTTATTAACAATCTAAATGATTACCCAAAATACCTAAGCATGTCATCTGTATTAGTTCTAATAAAAACTTAAAAATGGCAGAACAAATCAAATAATCATTTAGCATTTGTATTTACTTGCCCTCTGAATAAATCTTACCATGACAAACTGCCACTAAATAAAAACTTCACAAGAATTGGGTGTTAGAGCATAGTGAGTGTGTTTCATTCCCAAAAGATGTTAACATAGATTCTTAGAAATATTCCATAAGACATATTTGTCCTTAATTAACTACTAAACTTTTGGAATAGCAGATGTTTAAATGACTGATTAAAATCAATAATAATTAACTGGGATCAGTTAATATGACAAAAATGAGTAAAAAACATTATTTATATAAAACGTACTATGGATAACAGGTCTTAAAAGTGAATGACTCAAACACAGAATTGAGATAGAAATAGCTGTAAATATCTACCATAGTAATACGGTAATACTGAAACTCACAACTTGTTTGTTGTGTTATCACAAGTCATAGATATTACTGAGCACTTTCCCTATCATAAAGTGCTAATATACTAAAAAACATGACTTTATAATAACTGAAAACATGACATCTGAAACATAAATAATATCTAAGATACAATAAGAAAATCAACATATTAGATGCAAAGTAATTATAGTTCAATCACAATTATTCACACATATATTTGCTAGGATTTAGTATGGTATTTGAGTAACCTTACAGTTATTACTATTAGTCATAAGCATTTCCTGTAAATGTATAAGCCTATACTAAACACTTGCTAACTGCATAGGAAAGTTATTTGTTAAGATCTATTTATAAAAAACTCCAGTATATTCACTAGAAACAGTGGCTATAATTAACTGTTTACAAGAAAAAATATAATTTCTGCATATATTTGATCATAAAATATTGTCACTATTATTAAAGAGAAACTATGAATATGTTTGCAGACATTGTAGCTCATAATTCTTGTAAAAGAAGCCTACTGTCCTATATTAACCAACCAGAGACATGACATTCACAATTAGGCTTGCATATACACAGTAGATGTAATGTAATCTGATATGCATGCAGATAATGCATGATGTCACAAGCTAAGTAAGAAAGCTTCACTTCTTAGATTTCAAACTGACATTTTCCCACCCAGCACACTACACGGTACCGTTTCCTGACCTCACTTTAACTGTATCAGAAAGCCTGCTTATTTTTATTTATTTTATTTATTTATTTTTTTTATTTAACATTTGTTGACCGGGAAAGTCCGACTAGGTTCCACAGATCCTGTTTTCAGTGGAGGCCCGGGGAGAAATGCTCCAGAAGCATGTCTTTATTTACAGTAACAAATGCAAAGTTTAACTGTCAGATACTTCCAATCAGTAAATTAACATTCAATACAGAAGAGATCACCTCCGGACATCACAAACCATACAGCACACATAAAAAAAGCAGTTCCATACAACCTTTCCCATAACTAAACTCTATATAACCGGCAAATTTAGAACATCCGAAACAGTCATTTAAAAGAATTCTAAAAAAAACACACCTCTCCCATTACATAAAAACTTTCAGATCCCAGCTAAAGCTTCTAATTAATAGGCAGAACAGTCCATAAATTCATGTCATCATTCCTATTTTAAATACAAAGTCATTTTCTGGAGCAAGCACTTACCAGCAACACACAGGAAACATAACTTGTAACCATTTAAAAACCTTGTGCCATAAAGCATACAAGCATATAACTGTCAGAGAGACCCAATTTATGTCAAAAGCCGGCAAACAGCTTATTGTTCACACAGCTACCAATATATATTCAGAAACAATTAGAAGTTATAAATATTAAAGAAACTAGTTAATATATACTAAGTCATAGATATGCCCTGTTATCCCATGTATCCAAAACAGTTTTTATAAATAATCTAAGCAGTGACTGTGCCTGTGTAATAACTCAGAAGAGTATTTAGCAGGGCAAAGGGCAATATATTATTTGAAATAAAGCATGTCATCTTAAGGTCATAAAAGCAAAGATAGCTTACTGTTCAATTATATCACTCAATAAACCAGTAATTTTATACTAATATACTAAAAAGCATAAACAGTTATTTAATTTGTGTATGAATAAAAAAAGTATAGAAATGAAAAAGCAAAAAGAGAAAGAAAGGCAATAAAAAAAATATTGTCATGACAAACCTTACTTGAAAATTTAGCAAGTATAAAACAAATTAAAGTCCAGTTGCAATAGATGCTTTCAGAGATTTAGTGGGAACAGCAATCTTTGACTCAGTTTTTTGTTTTTTCTTTTTGACATCAGTCCAAGAAGATTTATCAGTAACTCTCTTCAGAGATGCAGATGCCCATTCCATATCTTCAGGTAAGGAAATAATGTGATTGTTTTTAATAAAGGCAGTGGCTTCGTCTAGGGCATTAAATGATCTGATTTCATTCTGATATAGGATTTTTTATTCTGGCAGGAAAGACAAGCTGAGTTTTGATGTTATTCTGCTTTAACAGTTTTATTAATGGCCAAACTTTTTTCCTATGTTCCAAAACCCTGGTAGAATAGTCATTATCAAACCTAATTGGGTTTTGATTAAATTTTAATGGACTTTTCCTCCAGGCAGATTTTAGGACCAACTCCTTGTCCAGATAAGATAGAAACTTTATGACTATTCATCTGGGAGGAGTAGAGGAGGATGTTGACACTGGCTTTCCTAAAGCTCTATGAGCCCTTTCAATACCAAAGGACAGACCCTGCTTTAAATCTAAAATCTCTGGAATCCAGGTATTCAGGAAAGAAGTATCTTCCCCTTCAGCTCTCTCAGGGATGCCATAAATCCTTATATTTGACCTCTCTCCCTGTTTTCCAGGTCATCCACTTTATTGAGAAGCCAAATGTTTTGTTTGATGAGAAAATCTTTCTGGCTTTCTTCTTCCTTCCATCAAGATCATTCAGGGATGCTTCTAAATGTGTTATTCTGGATTGATGCTGTTGTATAAGTTCCTTGAGAGACTCTGTTTATTTCTGACAATTTTCCTTGAGGTTTTGTAAATTCTCCTTAAAATCATCCATTTTTAGTGAGAGTTCTTGTAGAGCAGATGTCACAAGCTGCATTTCTTTTTCTAAAGCCATGTCAGAATGAGAAGTCTTCGAAGTGCTCATCTCCACAAATGATATATTCTCCTTTATAATTTGACAGGGCAAAACTTTCCTAAGTTCACCAAAGTTGCTAATAATATAGTTTATACTTTCATCTACCAATTCTAAGTATTTTTACTAAAATAAAATAAGTTATTTCCTGTTTTTATACTAGTTTTATTGAGCTCTGAAAAACTGCTATGATCAGTTGGCCATCATGGCTCTGCCCTGTCTCCTCCCTTCTTTCTAGACTCTAATTATTAAAGCAATAATCGACAATGTGGCATGGTATAGTGAAGCTTTACTCATGGTTGGTGTGGTTTAATCACGAGAGCGAAGCCCAAGTCATTAAATAAAGCCAACCGTGGGTAAATTTCAATATACCACAACCACAGAGTCGGTTATTGCTATTATACAATGACATTATTTAAGAAAATAATGTCTTTGTATAACGGTGCATTACTGTTCTTCCCCTGGTTGCGGTACACTGCTTCCTTGTTTTGATGTACTGAGCAGGCATATGGGACTTGCATCCTATGCATACCCAGTACATCAATGCTTTGAAACAGAAGCAACAGACAAAAGGAAGTCTCCGTTGCTCCATTTTTTTTTCTTTTTTTATTTGTTTAAAAAAAATGTTTTGAGGACTTTATACCAATGGAAAAAAGTCTGGGTGACTGGACTTTTTCTGTTGGTATATTGTGGGATTTACAACAGGCACACTGGCCAATCAGCATGCATGTTTTGGAATATTAATGGGGGGTTATTGTATAATATAAGTTTAATATCACCTGACCATCTTACTTTTCTTTCCTTGAAATGGCTGCCCATCTCCATACTAAGAGGAGAGGAGTCAGGGGTCTAGCTTGTTACATAACTAAACTTTTCAATTTTACTATGTTTATACTTATTTCTCAGTTTTATCCTTTTTTCTTTTGTTTCTGATATAACAATGTTCTGCTTTTACTGCACTGCACTGCACTCTACACAGCATAAGATGACATTTCTGTGTGTTCTGTTATGATGCTCTACACAAATAAAATTGCACACAAACAAGTTACAGTTCTCAAAATAGCTGGCTCATACTTGAATATTGAATTATTGTTATTTTTTCTGTAAAATATCTATTACCTTCTTTAGACAGAACTACTTTTTCTTAATCGCATTATATTTTATAGCAACTATTTGCATCTTACTGTATTTTTTCTTTTGTATGTGTATTGCAGTTGCTAACTTCATACTGGTCATGGCTGAGAAAGGTCCTTAGACCAGTTCACTAACCCAGTTAACATTTATTTATTTATTTATTTATTTATTTATTTATTTCCAGTTTGATGACCGGGGAGGTCAACTGGGCTCAGGGAGCCCGTTTTCAGTGGAGGCCCGGGGAGAAAAGCTCCGCATTACATAGTTTAGTTACATATACAATCATAGTAAAGAAGACATAATTACAATTTCATTCCATGCAAGAGAACAGGAATACATTTTTTGGTTACATAGTACCTAAATATTTAGGATGGCAGTGGTAACTTAATTGAGAGGGAGAATAAAGACGTAGAAGGAAAAGAGAGAAAAAAAGGAGGGATGGGTTATTTATAATACGCACAATTATGTTATTTACAATATCTACATTTATGTTAGGTTAGCGTGTACTCAGAGTTAGTCAGGAGTTTAAGGGGTGGATCGATTATTAGGCTAGGTGGGGAGAGTGCAGTTGCATTTCTTGTTATAGGAAAGGTAGGAATGTAGCTGAGTTTTAAAGTTTTCAAAATTTTCACAAGTCCTTAGAGAGGAAGGAAGAGAATTCCATTTTTTAGCTAAGGAAAAGGATAGCAGGAGTTGACCAGCAAGACGATTGGGTTTGCAGACAGTGATTAGGTTTTAGTGAGTAGATCTTAGAGTTCTCTGAGGGGGTGTAAGGTTGAAGGATGTTGGTTAGTGCTGGGCAGTTAGTAGGTTGAAACATTAGTCTGTGGGCTGTAGTAATTTGGAGATAGTCTAGATGGTTGAACAGTTCAAGCCAATTTAACAAATGAAGGGAAGTACAATGATGGGAGGAGAATTTGGCTTAATTATTATATAATTTATTTATTATATAATTTATTTATTGATTTATTTATTTTACAGTTTGTTTACCGGGATAGTCCATTGGGCCATGATGAGCCCATTTTTAATGGAGTCCTGGGGAGAAAAGCTCCATAAGAACATTATACAGTTTAGGCAAATCATTAAAAATAAGCAATATAATATATAATTTCCAAATGAAAAGTTAAATAACTACATTTCAAAAAGTGTAGACAAAAACCTTAGTTTATGTAGTATAAACTCTAAGCATAGAAGTGAAGGAAGTTTGGATAGCTATCATATTGGAGTTATAGCAGAGAACAGTGGCTATAGGAAGAGCATCAAATAAGTAAAACAAAGAGATACAATTATTTTCATATTTTAGATACGATTTATTTAAATAACTGATGCATTTTTTTAATAATAGCAAACAGTTTGCATCAACCGTGCAGTGAACCTCTTAGACACCCAGCCCCACAGTGGTTACAATAGGCAGGGAGAACAATAACAACCATAACAAGGCAACAAATAAAACACAAGTTTACTTTGATATCCTTGTCCACTAGTTTATATGCAGTAAGACAGTGGGCTGTAGTCAACTCCATGTTGTGGCCCCCATCGCATGTGGCTAAATCAAGTACAAGTGTTAGTGAGCTTCTCTGAAGAGGAGGAGCGTCTTACCATCTATGTTATATTAGGCCTAGTAGGCAACAATTCCCTGCTGGAGACAAAGCATTTTATAACAAGTGTTTGATAACAAAAGAAGGATGAGAGGTCGATATCTCTTTAAGGAGAAGGAAATCTCCATACTTCTGTGTGGCAGCTCACGATGCATGGCTCTACAGATAGTTAGAATAATTGCCACTGGGTTGAAGTGCTGGTGTCTGGTAAGGTGATTAGTTGGATGATGGGGGAGGGATGTCTGGGGAGGCATTGGCTTTAGTAATCTGGTTGTGCAGGCAATGTTTAAATTAATTATTTCATATGTAATTTTTAGGATGATGATGATCCAGTTTTTTTTTTTTTTGGACCAAGTCAGACTTTCCTATATATGCATGATGAATACCTTAACTAGTATGCCAATCCCAACCCTGCAACTTTCTAAGTTGGATTTTGGACAACAGTCAGATATCTTCAATACTGCTCCCTATGTAAGAATTGAAGTAAGAATGTGCCTGCTGCCACCTGAAAATGTTTATGCAACTATATGACGTTAAACTGTGTATGGAAATATCTACACTGTTTTTAATCCATTTAAATAAAACAAAAAATGGTCACATTTTCATTATTCAGGGTTAGGTTGTTTGCTTCCCCGCATCAAATTCTAGAACTGTTCACAGTGTGGAAAAATCTCATTGCAAAAACGCAGCAAAATAACAGAATAATTCCAGACTTCATCAGTTTGTTTACTTGTTGCATCGATTTAGTAAGGAACACACAAAAGAAACTGGTATGGCCATGTAAGCTGTAATGCTCAGTACATTGTTAAACTTTTTTCACATTTCACAGTTTCAGAAGCTATGTGAGTTTATTTTTTTGCAATTCCACTTTAGTTCAGAACTTTTTACAGTGAAGTATTTTATTAATATTTAATTTATTTGACATTTGTTTACCAGGAAAGTCTGACTGTGCACAAAGCCCATCTTCAGTGGAGGCCTGGGGAGAAAAGCCCCACAATCATAAGACAACAATTACACAGGTATAATACAAACAGCAACAGTACAAAAAGATATCTTACATAGCTACAAATGATTCGTCTTAACACTTGGATATGTAGGTAAAAATCAAAGATGAGTACATGTATAAATGCAATTATTTGTCTACAAAAAATTTTAACACAGACGTTACAGTGTCATAAGAAAGAATTAGATTAGTAGGACAGGTTGGAATACAGTCTTAGGACAGTAATAATTGTTGTCTTAGTAGAGTATCAGTATAGCAGAAGGAAGGTTTTAGTGGAATAGCTGGTGCCTCAGTAGAAGTAAGTTAAAGCATAATGGCTGAAAAAGTAAAAACAATAATTAAGACTTTTAAAGTGTAATATTCCACAGGCGAGGTCCAGGCATAAGAAATGGGCTACCAAACTCCTGTAGTTACTGTTCATCCCAGTCTCATTTTTCATGAATCTTTAACATAAAGTAGTTACAGTTACTCTAGACCTTTAATTTCTATGTTTTACATTTCTCAGCAGTATCTGTCTCTGTTTGTTTCAGTGGTATGCATTTTCTATTCCAGAGATGTTTTCTGCAGATACAGGTTCATTGTTTAATTTTAGAACAACTGCTTTCTGAATGCTTTGTATGCTGTGATCATTGATTCTGCCCTGTAGCACCAATAATATGCAACTATGTGGTAGCTGGAGCTGCTCAGATGAGAGACTGAATTAAGTGGAGTCATTAGTATACTCAAAACATTTAAAAAATCTTATCAAACAGTGTTATAAATCAGGAAGTGTGTTGGCATTGAATGTACATCAAGTTAGAAGCAGGAAAAAGGGTATGAAAAAAGTTAAAGATTTCCGGTACAGAATTCCAAATTTAATCCAGGGCTGCCAATCCCTGAGCATATGTGTGACTGGACATTTCACTGAATGAATGAAATGATAATGCACCTCATTAGTAATGGACATGAGAAATATGCAGGCAGCTACTGGGTGGAAAAAAAGGAAAAATGTGGGCATGAGGACTGACCACAAATGGAAGTTCAAATTTAGTGTTAAAAGGCACAAAATGATGATTCTGGGAAGCATACCTTCCTGTATTAACCAACTTGTGCTCCTGTGGCTCCACATTGTACCTGTGTTTTGCAAGCCTTTATCATGCCTCAGATTTTCTTTTTATGCAGTACCTTCCCATGAGTGAAGGTGTTCCTTATCTTTGATGGGTTTCATCAGTTTAATTCATACAGGAGTCTGGCCAGTTAGTGCTTGTTATTTTCCATGCCCCTGTCAACATAAAGCATTGCTCACTTTGTAGAATATTACTATTGTGTTTCTGTATTTGTCTGCAATACGGTATCCTCAATTTTACATTCTGTTACCAGAACAAGTCTGTGACATACAGGAGCTTTTGGAGCAGGGCAGAGATGATGCCTTATCACTGACAACATTGTTATTTCCCGGGATCATAAATTGTGATGTCCTCATTATGTAAGCATTATTCACAGATTACTACAAGAACTGCTGATACAGAGATCGCTGCAAGCCTATTTGACTTTGCCACAAATTATGATTGCATGCCTAATCAGGGTGTTGCTGACGTTCACTCAGTACTTCACCAGTATCATCCCCTGCTTCTCAAACCATGCAAAATGAGATAACCACAAGCAGCATACTAGATGACAGTAATGGCCTAGTACACTGATGGGTGAGGAAAGAGGGGCATACTAGATGACATTAATGGCCTAGTACACTGCTGGGTGAGGAAAGGGGGGCATACTAGATGACAGTAATGGCCTAGTACACTGCTGGGTGAGGAAAGAGGGGCATGTACATTTCAAGTGAAGTCCCTGTTAAGGAAGGCTGCATCTATGGAAGCTCAAATGGGTCATTCATCCAGTCCCAGATGGCTAGTTATATACAGCTGTGGCAGTAAGCCACATGGCTGTGGTAGGTATGCGGGTGGTCAAGCACCAGCTGCTCAGATGACTTCTATCAGTGAACTGTATGGCTCACTATGCATTTGTGGCACAGACTATCTCCTGTACTACATTTAAAGTATCCCCTGACTACATTCCATGTCACAGATCAGAAGCATAGGCAAAGGTAGATGCTATGGTTCCATTGCTACTAAGATGCTGTGTGCTTTCCAAACAGTGTCCAACTTGCTTCTGCTGTGAAGCCTACCTTTCATGACATGATGCTGATACTAAGGCAGCTAAAACATGCCATGGGATGATTTTTTTATAGATGTCATGGGTAGTTTTGTGTTACTGCATTCATCTTACACAGAGTATTGTCCATCAATATGTGGTCAGTTCTCAGATGGTTACACCATGGTGTGGACATCCCAATATATCTGTAGCCATACAGAGTACTATAATGGTGACCTTTTAGTGACACAAACATATTTCTTCAAATGGATATGTACTGCCCTTAGCTTTTTGTTTATACAATTATTTTTCTTTTATACTGTTTTGTCTCTACAGACATCACTGTATCTTTTCTTAATTTATGTTTTTGTCACTGTTTTTGTTGGTAATTCATCCCTGACTGAATCTGTGCTGAACACAGATACCTGTCATCTTTTCCAGTTGATACCGAACATGACCATGCGTGACACAGTTGCTAATTCCTAGTAAGGACTTCTGCTCTTTTTCCACATCCTGAAAGGAAAATTCCAAACTGCTATGATAGTTGCTGATGGTTATTTCTGTATCATGGTTCTTTGTTGTACAAGTGATGACACTGATGTCATATGACTTTCATAACATTTTATGTACCCATTTTGCATACACATAAACTATTATTGTTAGCAAAAGAACCGCTTCTTAGAAATGAAAATCAAGGCATGCTCTTCCAGGATATTTTCCAGGTTAGGGTTGCATATTAAGTCAACTGATTTTGATGTCTTAAAAAAAACTTACCTACCAACTTGCTACAAATTTAATTGGCTGAAAATATAAAAAGTGACTTGTAGGAAGATAGTGCATATACTATGCTTTGGCCAAAAGCCATACTGTATGCTGTAGAAGAAAGAAGAGGTTATGATATGTATATTGTTTTAGAAACATACGTTTTTTGTGGGGTAGTAGTTGTTTAAAGTAACTAAAGCATGGCCTTTGCACTGTTGCATAATGAGTCTGTGCTTCAAAACAACAGAACTCACTTTTGCTGATTTATGAGAATAGAAATGAATAAGCAGTAATGATAGTTGCAGTTTGTGGGAATTCAGAAAGCCCTGCTTTAAGTTTAAATAGGTATCTGTATCCCTGTCAACCTCTTAGAACAAGAAATCTGGACAAAACAAAAAATAATGCAGAACAAAGGCACAAAAATTGGGACAAATTTTCAATATCACTCAAACTGAGAAAGTTGCTAGAATAACATGTTTAGTGTCATCATGCATTTTCTGAAAGATATGAAGTCTAAAATTGAAATGTCAGAATCAGCCCTCTCTGATTTCCAGAAAACCATAACTTTTATGAGGAACAGACCAAAAATATGCAGCCAAAATCTGGACATTTTGCAAAAATCTGGGTGCTTGAGAACTACCTATATGTTGTGTTTACAGAAGGTGACAGAAGGGCAATTATTCTGAGGTGGATCAAAGAAGCTGAGTTACTGTGCAAACTCAGAATCACTAAAGTGTTGGAACAGTTTTAGCTGTTGACACTCATCCAGAACCTTTTTTGATCATTAATGTGTAGGAACTGTTGCACAAGGTACTGTGTTTTGTAAATTAACACAATATTTGATTTGTCTGTGTTGCATGCATCCATGAATTGAACTTTATTTTTATATTTCCAAACATAAGCCTGATATTCTCGCTGTAACTGAAACCTGTCTTAAATCCAACATAAACTACTCTGAAATTATACCTCACAGCTATAAATATCAATTGTGATGATTGCATGAAGAGGAAAAGTGGTGGTATTGCTTTAACATTTCCCAACAACTACCACATTTGTCCTTACAATAAACAAACACCCCACCCTTACCTCCCCCCACCTAGACTCTTAACCCAACTATACTACCGCCACTACTAACCACAGTCAGAAATAGCTAGTTGTCTTTACATACTTTAACATTTTGTCTGACAACTTTGTTACTAATATTATAAATGACAAGAAACTATCTTAACTTGTAACATTTGCTGTATACACTGTTGATAATCAATATCTTGTTATTGTATTAAAGCCAACAACGTGTAATGTTGTATACTATTGCTGCAACTTTGTATCTCCATTTATTATGTACATGATGTGGAGCTTTTCTCCCCGGGCATCCACTGCAAAAGGACCTGCGTCCCGTCGGAATTTCCCGGTAAACAAATGTAAATAAATAAATAAATAAAATACCAACATTCAGTTCCGCAGAGCTTCTTATCGCTTTCTTGAAGTTAAACAATCATAAACAAATATGTATCACTGCTCTTTACATCCCTCCTGCGAACAATACAGCTGTAGTGAAGATATCCTACATTGGATATCCATAACAATTCCACAAGAAATAATACTACCAGCTGATGTGAATATCAGTTGGTTCGACATAAATTTTAACTCCCCTATATTTAGTGTGAATGTATTTGGTTTCACACAACTAATTATTAGCCCCACGCATTATAGCAGTACATCAAATTCCCTATTAGACTGGATCCTAGTATCAGACCCTAACAAATACACCACCACAAGTACAATGCCTGTCTCAGTGACCCTCTCCCAGTCTATACAACCAGGCATCTCACACATCCACTTAAACAGCATGTTTATAAAACAACATCCAACCCTTTCCAAGTTTAACCCAGAAATATCCATTACTAAGCTATCATCTATTTATTGGAACCTCCTAAGAATCCTCCCCTTAGATGATGTTGTAAAGGTTTATTGGAACCTCCTAAGAATCCTCCCCTTAGATGATGTTGTAAAGGTTTATTGGAACCTCCTAAGAATCCTCCCCTTAGATGATGTTGTAAAGGTTTATTGGAACCTCCTAAGAATCCTCCCCTTAGATGATGCTGTAAAGGAATTAAATACAACCTTCCGGAATATCCTAAACAGTCTTGCATCTCCTAGAAGTAAGAGACTAAAACAAATAATTGAATTTGGCTCTTCAAAACGAGTAGAAATTTAATGCAGGCAAGAGAAGAAGCATGGATAGAAATGCAAAAATATAAAATACCACAATATCTCGAAAACTTCAGAATTCTTCACAATTGTACTAAAAAGCAAATTAATGAAGACAAAAAGTATACAATGATTACTTTTAGAATAATAGTAAACTCAGTCACTGCCATTAAAGAAATTTTTCATCCCGGCCATAAATTCATCCCTAACCCTTCTCCCAAGAAGTCATCACTCAAAACTGCAGTATAGTTCAACTCTTCTTTAAAGAACCTCTAACTGAGGATTCCCCAGCATCTAATCCTAAGCCTGCCCACCAGCCATGTGTCATCACATCCATTTTCACCTTCAAACCTTTGCTCACATCCAATATAAAACTACTCGTAAACAAACTCAAACCATACTCTACTTCAGTTGATGACCTTCCAAGCTAATACCTTAAAATAGTCAGTAGCATTGCCTGCCCTGTCTCAATCCTTATAAATAGGTTGACATTACATTCCCTTTCTCTGGAAAAATTCACACATTACCCCTCTGCACAAAGGAGGAAATTCAACAGACCTTACTAACTTTACACCTATAGCTATCATATCTCCCCTCTGAAAAATACTTGAAAAAAATGTATTCAAAAACAATTGCTAAACTATCTCCTGCAGGTAGAACTCCTTTCTCCAACACAACATTGATTCCATCCTTCCCATAGTACTAAAACTGCATTTCTAACCTATATAGATATTGTCAATACAACTAGAGATAATGGCAAACTAGTATCCTCCGTATTTCTAGATTTGTCTAAAGTCTTCGACACAGTTTGTCCCAGCAAACTTCTATTTAAATATTGTCATTAGGTCTCTCTCACCCTTCTGTGCATCAAAGCTACCTATCCAATATCAGTAATTAAAATGAGACTCCACCATCTCTCCATACCTCTGAATCACCACTGGTGTACTACAAGGTTCTATCCTTGGTCGCCTCCTCTTCAACATTTTCACTAACACCCTCCACACATCCACACAACAGGCCTCCCTAATGCAGTACTCAGATGACTCCACACTCATTTGCACATCTGATAATGTGGCACAGCTCAAAAACAAATACTCAAAAAGCTTTAATAGCAGCTGAAACATGGCTTTATAATTCACAACTCATGTTCAGCCCTAAAAAAAAAAAAAAAAAAAAAAAAAAAAAAAAAAAAATCCCTCTCCAAAAAAAAAAAAAATTTAATTCCTCTTTGTTAATAATACAACCAGTGAAGTCATTTTTCATAGCAAATTATTAGGGATAATAGTGGATGATAATCTAAAATTTGACCTGCATATGCAAAACTGTATAAGAAAAACTAATAAAAAACAAGGGATGCTTTATACAGGCAAAAACTTTTCTACCTCACAACTAAAACTATACTTGCCACAACTTATCTCCTCCTCCCACTTTTTTATGGTGGTCCCATCCTTACTAACCTTCAGGTATCACAAAAATTAAAACATAAACAAT
The DNA here is from genome assembly GCF_019279795.1 of Protopterus annectens. Lineage (NCBI taxonomy): Eukaryota > Metazoa > Chordata > Ceratodontiformes > Protopteridae > Protopterus > Protopterus annectens. Next base: position 62,994,639 of record NC_056745.1, read on the forward strand.
GCTATAACAAAGTAGCTAAATTTGCAGCAAATGCCCCTTTCAGAAACCCTCATTGTAAAGCACAAACAAGCCTAAATTTGTTACAACTACCTCATCAACTAACATATACACAGCTTCTTGCCACCTATAAAATTATCCAGAATCCATCTGCATTTCCAGCACTAAATAATATTCTACATAACTATGCTCCTAGGCAGTTCTTACTATCCAATGGCCAAAAACTCCCGTTTGTTCACAAACCTCCTGGGCATTGTCTGCACTCATACCATGTTGCTAATGCATGGAATTCCTTACCTGTGTCCATCAGGTCAATACCATCACATCCATCTTTCAAAACCATTCTGAAAAACATCCTAGCCAAAAGCTGGCTTTGTTCTTGCTCAAAACCAGGATAAACTATCACCCTGAATGTGAGCCAATACCTCTTCATACCTTTCACCTCCTTACTCCCCTTTCTTCACTCACTTCCTACTTCTATCAATTTCCCTCCCCTGGCTTTCTCTCTAAACATATCATAACCTTGCTTTTTTCTCACTTCATATTGCAATTCCTGTTTGCATTAAATTAACTTACATTTAATTTCTCTATAAACTGGCAAAATTCTCTCTATTAAATCATTCTCATATAACTTGTAACTATTCTTAACCAATTCAAATTGGCTCCTACCCAGTCAGACTTTCCAAGTAATCAAATGTCAATAATTAATTAAATATTAAGCTACCAACAAATTATCTCTACTGTTCATTAATTTATTTTTTCAGAAGTAATACAAGGCAGATTGACATTCCTGGCTAAACATTTGTTTCCATATGGGAGCCATGCTTTTTAAAACACTGCAAAAGATGGAATTAACACGGACTGCCATATTTAGTCTGTAGAGGATAGAGATTAGTTGAAAAATCTCGGAATATGGTTAAAAAAGGAAGTTTTTTTTCAGAATGAATCCTACAGAAGCAGAATCTCTGTCCTCTGTGTGCGTCAGTATAATTCCTTACTAAAAATAAAATGTAGCAGGTGATTGCTTATTGAACTCTGCCAGTTAAGAGTGGTGTCATGACCAGATTGTCAAGGAAGTAAAAGTTAACATCTGACTGAATTCACATAATTGAACTAGTGAGTGACTGAAGCCAATCAACATTCATAATATCCAAAATGAGACTTTCTGAGTTGTTATTCACCAAGATCAAGTAAAGAACCTGTTTAGCAATGGATTCATCAGTCCGAGGTGAAATACATATAAGCAAGCCATAGAAATTTTGCTTTGTTTATATTTGTATGACCCAGATAGACTCACACTGCAAGGAATATGGAATCTGAGATTCAGATAGTAAAACCATGGCTCTCTGTATAAAATTGCTACACCTCCTGCTCTGCTGTGACTTTCGTCAGTTCTGTAAATGCAGTACCCTGAAGGAGTTATTTCAGAATCGTTGTCAGTTTGTTTCAATTAGAATTCAGAGACTGACAAAAGTTCTTGTTGACAAAGGTAAAGCCAGCTGTGGACATTGTGAATTTTATTTCTCATGCTTCTGCCATTAACTAGCCTTCCAACTTTCGTCCTTTATAAAATCCAGGGTGATGTAAGCAACTTGAGTTTTCGATTACGGACGAAAGTCACCTCAGTGGAAGATTGAGATACAACTAAGTGGCTATAACAAGAGAAAGGAAAACAGCTTGTATTCTTTCCACTTATGCAATGCCAACACATAGGCATGTCTATATGAAACTTAGAGTGGACCACCATCTGCCCAGTACTGACTATTAAGAAATGATTGATTTTTGCATGTGGACTAACAGTAGCACATTGACTATACAAGATTATATTTGAAAGCTTTTGAAAACAGGAATGCTGAGTTGATGTATGAGACATGGCACTGTAGGTGAAAAGGATAAGCAGACAAAGCGTTAATGCCAGCATGCTAAATAAACAGTGACCTCTCATTGATCAATTGTCTTTTTAAGCCATGAAAGTGATTGGTTTGATAGGATTGTAGAAAAGCAGTTTAGGATATATGAAGGCAGTTTAATTAGTGTGGATGGTTGTGGTGGATGAGAATGAGCGCTGACATGTTCAGGCGTCTTTGCCCCTTTCCCAAATGGTTCTGTCTCCACAAAGACTAACATGTGGAGTGCATGATGACAGTCCATTGACAAATGAGGTTTGGGACAAACTAATTTGTCCAGGACCCTCTTTAGTGGCTGAGAAAGGGGAGGTATTTTAGGATGAAAAGGGGGATTTTGGTGTGGTTAAGGCAGGTTACAGGGTCTAGGCTTCTGGACAATACGGAGTTAAGTGGTTTGAGAGATTAGGGGAAGTGAGGTACGTTAGGGAGGGACTTAGATTAGCTGACATATTTGGGAACAAAGGAAGTGGTGTCACATTCAGGCGTGAGTTGGTGAGTTGGTTGAAGCTAACCCACATCCAGATGACCCTGTAGGTACTTCAGTGGCAGGTAGGTCTTGGAGTGTGTGCGCTGTGTGCTGCAAGGAAGTTTCAGGATGGATCATATGGTGTGTGTGTGTGTTTTTTTGTTTGTTTGTTTTTTCTTCCTTGGGGTTGTTAGAAACCTGGCTATTTTGACAAAGCTATGCCAATGGGTTGTTCAGTTGCATGTGCAACATTTGAGAAATTTAGTACGGTATTTCAGTGGGTGTGGAGATGCAGAGGGTGGGTACGCAGAAGGCAGTGCATTACTTGGATGATTTCTTGTTAGTAGGGGAAGGATGAGTAGGTGCACAGGAAGGGTTGCAGGAATTCATGACTATGTGTGAGGACCTGGGGGTACCTTTGGCTCGGCATAAACTGGAGGGTCCAACAAGAGCATTGGAATTTTGAGGATTAATGTTAGGTGCAGAAAGGGGTTTGTTTCATTTGCCTATGGATAAGATAGACAGCCTGAAGGCTATGATAAGGTCGGTTGTGGCTAAGGATAAGGTGAGGATCTGGACAGTTATGAATGTTAGGGCTTTTACATCTTGCATGTCTGGCAGTACACCTGGGGCATACCTTTTGTAGGTTAGGGGCATTTTTGTTAAAAGGGGGCAAGAGTAAACACCACTGAGTTAGGGTGAACAAATTGGTTCGGCAGGATTTGTTGCTGTGGTCGGGTTTTTTTGATCAGTTCAATGGGATTTCCTTTTGACAGACAGATTGGGTTGGACAAGAAGAACTTCAGTTATTCACAGATGCAGCAGGGGGCATTGGCATGGGGGCTTATTTTGGGGGACAGTTGTTTGCAGTTAAATGGCCTTTGCATTGGATGAAGGAACTGAAAAGAGATGTTGTGTTTTTAGAGTCGATGCAGATTTCAGTAGCTTCGGTAGTTTGGAAGGATCAGTTAGGGGGGACGTGGGTTATTTTCCATTCAGATAACATGGCGATGGTGCAGGTTTTGCAGAAGAAGATGGCTAGGTCTGAGTTGTTATTGTTGATTCTACATAAGTTGGTTTTATAGACTTTGTTAATGAATTTTTCATTTACAGGGATGCATGTGCCCGGGGCGAGGAATGACATTGCTGATAGCTTGCCCCAATTTCAGTTTTCCAGTTTCGGCAGTTGGCTTCAGGGGCGGAGGAAGTGCCGGTATACTTACCAGAGGAGTTGTGGAACCTTGGGTTGAAGTAACCAGGAGGTCGGTGCATCATTCTTGGGCTTTGTCTACAAGGAAAGCTTATGGTAGGGCGCTTTGTGAATTTGATCAGTTTATATTACAATTGCCAGAAGATGAAGGGGTGTGGTCTGAGAAGTTACTGCTTCATTATTTAGCTCAAGCTTGGGGTTTAGGTAAAGCCTTACAAACGGTTAGGGTGAAATTGGCTGCGATTAGCATATTTGCGTGAGTAGCTGGGTTGCATGTCTTTACGAAGTCATGGACAGTAGGATGTATATTGAAGGGATGGGGAAAGTGGCTGGGGAATGCATTGATATGAGATGGCCACTGACCAGATGGTTGTGGAAAGTTTTGTTGAAAGGTTTAGAGTTGTTGGAAGGTAACTCTTCAGATTTTGTTATGTGGGTCACATTGTGTGTATGGTTATATTTTGGTGCATTTCGAGTGTCTGAGTTGTTAGGATCATTACTATGGAGGGACGTAATGATAGGTGCTGGGTCGGTTATTATTGGGTTACAAAAGTCTAAGATCAGTTGGAGAAAGGTTCAGTTGTCATTCTCAGGACAGATCTGAATGTTTGGCTTTGCCCAGTATGGTGGGCCACAGAATTAAGATGGATTCAGGTGGGGGGGTCCACACGACTTGGTTTTTTGATCAGTTGATAGGAAGGGAGTGACAAGTGGTCATTTCGTACATCTTATTAGGAGGATTTTTCGTTGTATGGGTTGTCCAGCGGAGAGGTTTGCATCTCATTCCTTTCGCATTGGTAGGGGTTCAGATCTGGCTAGGGACATCACTTCAAATGAGGTGATTAAAAGGGTGGGGAGGTGGGATTCTAATGCATTTCTATCATATGTTAGATAAAGTTTGACTTGTATATGTTGTTAATTTTTCTTTTCTTTCTTTTAGGAAAGCAGATTGTCGTCATGGGTCACTCTTATATCCACTGCACAGAGAAATGGGTACCAGTTAGGGCAGATGGTAAAAACTTGGATTTGTCTCACTCAGGTTGGACAGTGACTTGGCATGGGGTTAGAGGGCTTAGATGGGATAAATTGATGCATGAGTTTGAGCAGGTAAGGTTGAGAGTTGGGTATCCCCGAATATTAGTGATTCATTTGGGAGGTAATGATTTGGGAATCCTTCCAAAGAAGCAATTGGTAGATATAATTTTACAGGATTTGTTGAAGTTGAAGACTTTTGTACCCTGCTATGTGCATAGCATGGTCAGAGTTAGTTCTATGTTTGATTTGGAGGAATGCCTTCAGTTATCGGGCTATTGAGAGGGTTAGGAGATTTGATAATCAGAGGTTGGCTAGACAATTGGTGGTTTTAGGTATGCATACCATTGAACATAGGGACTTTTTGAATAGTGTTGTAGTTTGGCATCGATCATATGGCATGCATTTGAATGATGTGGGTTTGGGTTTCTTTCATGTTCACTTGAAGTTGTTTTTAGATGGTATTGTGAAGACTATGGGATGAGAGGGGGAACAGCCAGAGTGCAGGCTGGTGGGTGGAGAAGAGAGACAGGATTGTCCTCTTCTGTTCCCCCTCTTGGTGAAGGTGGTCATGGCTTTACATTGGGGATCAAGTGAGTCGATGGATGCTGCTTGACAATAAGGGTAATGAATTGGATGACGGTTGATGTGAAAGGGTGAGCAGGTGCGCTGCCCATTTAAGTTTGTTTGAGTGAGTAGGTACGCTGCCCTGATGGATTATTGAACAGGGTGAGTGGGTACTCTGCCCTGATGTATGACTTGACCAGGGTGAGTAGGTACGCTCCCCTGAGATCTTCTGAGAATTGTGAAGTTGACTGTTATTTCTTCTATGTAAATAAAGTTTATGGTTGTGTAATATTAATAAAGGTCGTCAAATGTCTTTTGGTGTTGGCGTGAGTTATTTAAAGGGCCCAGAACAATAAACATTGCATATAGTGTTGGTGTATGAGTAAGCAGCATATCAAAATGGAAGAATTCTGTGGCCCAGAGGGGTTTAAGAGTTGTCAGCCAGACAAAATATTTTTAGTGATAATTGCCATAGAGTAACTAGATCTCTTAGGCTAGGATAAATTATATGGATTCCAGAAATAGATGTTTGGAGAAATGCATATTGGTCTCAATAGAGCTTGTGCAGTGACTTCCATGCCATCATTTCATGTTACTGCTGAGCTTAGCAAAAGCTTAACTATTCCTAAGTATGATCGGTATATGTTTCACTTAGGATCAGTCTGGTTAAAGTCAATGTTTAAACATACAGTGGGATGTGTAAATAATTCAGGATATCTCCTTTTAAAGAAAAAAAATAATAATTATGGTAACAATTTCCTAACAATTGCAGAATGTTAAAGGATGTTCTAAAATGACTGAGTAGGGAGGAAGAAATGCAATAGAACAGAAATGGAAAACATGCTAATATTCATTAATGCTCAGACCAATAATAATGCCTGAAATAAAGTTGGGTTTCTTTAATATCCCTTATTTGAATAAAAACCTTGTAGAGTATGACATTTTATTCTAACATAATTTGTATGGTTAGTAACTGCGTGTTCTACTGGGACTGCTTAGAGAGCAGCGCAGATGACCAATGATAGTATAATAAAACAAGAAATCCCTCCTGTATGGCTGTGCTAATAAGGAAGACAATGGGCCCAGCTGAGCCCCCACCCACCATGCTTTCAATATTAGCACAGAAAAAGCAGATGTACTTTCTACTCACTCAGGTAATGCTTATCTTAACATAAAAAGAGAGCTGCGGGAAAGACAGTATAATTCACTATAATAGGCAGTGCTGTACTATATAATTTGGAATAAAAAAACTCTGATGCAAATGTTATACAGTGCATACTAAAGAGCATCTGGTGCCTATATGGCATACCTGTAGTTATTTGGAATGCTTCCATGATTTTACAATTTCTGGACCTTAATGGGGAATGTAATGTGCTCCTTAATTTTGCAGAGCACAGTTCTGAGGAAGATGTTCTACACCATGAATCCCAGGGCATGGTGCATTCCAAATGTATGCATGGTAAGCCTTTCAAACACACAGTCACTGGTGTACACACACACACACACACACACACACACACACACACACACACACACACACACACACACACACACACGTGCATGCTTGTTTTTTTAGTGATCTGCACTATCCAAATTAGCATTCAGTGGTGTGATGTCTGCACTTTAACAAATTATAATCATTGTGCTCATAGCCATCCTGTACCAGCTCAGAATTTATTTTCCATTCAGGTCACTACTGTTACCTCTGCTGTTTTTCAGGAGCAGACCAACAAATCAGGATACCAATGGGAACATACTTCGGTACTATCACAAAGAGAAATGGCAGTACAAATATTATCAACATCTCATGTTTAGTCAGCATGTTCCATGATACTTGTTAGAAGGCATCACTCGGTAATTAGACTGCCATACTCAGATTTCTGTATATCCCGTGACACTTTACAGACTACATTATTATCATGAAACTGACTATGTTTGGATATGTTTAGTTTTGTTGACTTATGGGGTGTTTTCATATTTCACTAACTCGGGACTGATTACACTGTCTCATGTTATGCACTGATGCCTAACACTTCATTTTGGATTTTAATAAATTGGGGACCCTGTCTATAGCAGTTTTTCAGAGGGGACTTTAATGTCATAATTAGTCTCTTGTGCTTTCATTTTAAAGTCCTTTAGGGTCACTAGCGTCCCCAAAGACTGCATAGTGATTCATTTTCAGTGTAATTCAAGCTCATTTGCTTACATGAGAAATCTGATGAACATGTAATTACATAATGCTTTCATTTATTGTCACTGCGTGTATATTGTATGTTTGTGCTTTTAAATTAACATTTACAGCTCAAGATAAACATTTCTCTCATGACAAACTTATCATACTTTCGTCCCTTATACAAACTAGCGTTTTCTTTCTTTCTTTCTTTTTTCATTTTTTTCGGAATGGTAAAACCACGCTTTTGATACTGATTCGATCCTAAACATCAGAGTGGGATCTCTTCTCATTTGTCTTCTTAAGCATATTTAATTTCTGCCTGACACCTACAAGACACAGTAGCTTCAGTAACAAAAACAAAAAGTCCCTCATTTCTTTCTCCTAGTAATGCAGTTGCTATGGAATGCATGTCTTCTTTGTATGGTTGAGATCAATAAAATCTAAGTATTGAACAGCATTTAGTTTTAGGTTTAAGTACATTATCACTTGTCATGTCTATGTCTAGATTTCAATTTGCTAGAAAAATAAGATGGATGGTAAACACCCATGTCCTTATTTTGAATGCCTATAGTTGAAAAGCTGTAAAAATTACTGTGTGGTTTCTTGTATAAAAATAAGTCTGACATACATATAAATTCCATAGTGATATAAATTATATAGTAATATCCAATGGCATGGGTTATTTAATTTAAGGAGACCAGTCACAGAAATGGAAGGGAGAACTTGACAGTGTGGTTCATTGTGTACAAAACCAGAGATAACCTCTGGTCCCGCTATGACAAAAGCAAGTCACATTGTCTATCTTCAGGAACTAATACCACTCAATATTAAACCCAGTACTGTTTTCCTAGGTGACCTAAACTATCCAAATACAGACTGGGAAATCTACACCACCACCAATGCACAAGAGCAGTGATTCCTGGACTTTTTCAATACACGTCCTGGAACAATTAGTCAGAGAACCCACTAGAAGGAATGACATCTTGGATTGTGTCCTTACTAAAGAGAGCATCTTGTACCATCCCTTGCATATCTTCGTCACTTGTTAGGCCTGACCATAAAGCAGTCTCCTTCAAAATAAAACTTAAACCAGAGATCCCTTCTGCCCAAGGTGCACTCAGAAATTTATTTAAGCCAAACTACCTTCTCCTAAGTGATATGTTGAAAAACTTCAAATCCCCACCAAACCCAGATCACTGCAGTGAATACATAGAAATGTACACCACCACACTATACCAGCATTTAAACAGCTACAGAGATGCAGCTGTACCCCACAAAAAAGCAAAGGGCAAATCCCAGAAATAAATCCACATGGTGGAAACATAATATCAACAAGCTTTATAATAAAAGAAAAATAATTTTGATAAAAAGTAAGAAGATTAAACTCCAGAACGGTAGAGCCCTTGTCACGGAAATAAACAAACAACTCAGGAGCTAAATAAAATCCACTAAAGCCAAGTTTGAGGCTAAAATAGCCAAAGACAATCAAAAGGCATTTTTGGTTATGTTTATAATCTCAAAAGCACAGCATAGCAATGCACTGATCTGATTGTGAATGATCATAGGATCATAGGAGGTTACTAAGATAATGGCCCTAGGGCCCTCACAAGCCTGGCCAAGTTAACCATTGTTCCCAAGAGAGTCTGTTATAGTGTCCCCAACAGTGTCTGTTACAGGTAGACAGTAAATCAGCACCTGTTACCCATATCTAAGAGGGACACAGGTGGAAGCCTGGGGCGAATTTATTGTTTCCCATCCAGTCATTCAAATAATGCTTAAATAAGTCAATGAGGGGCTCTGCTTAACATGGATTGAAAGTCTGTTCCAGAGATGAGGTAACCTCTGCGAGATACATCTGTCCCTCCAGCAAGTTCTATTGATGTCACATACCAGGTTAAGGTCCCTTGAGTGCGTGACACATGTACCGTTTGACTTGTGAATGTGTAGCATTTCCATTAAAGCAGGGTTGGATATTGTCTTATATGCAAGGCACATGCCACCTCTGAGCAGTCTGTATGACACAGAGTAAAGAGACAGTGATTTCATTCTGTCCACGTATGACATGTGCTGGAGACCTTGAATTTTCTTTTGTAAGAAACCTTTGCATTCTCTCTAATTGCTGTAGGTATTAAGAGAGGTACATACCAAAGGGGGCATTATGCTCTATTATTGGCCTAATGAGGAAAGGGTACGGGGGGGGGTATAACCTCCTTTTTTCTGGAGGCAATGCCCTTACTTATGAGGTGAGCAGCATAATACCCTTCTTACTACTGTTGAGGGATGGTGATCAAAGGTAAGGTTGCTGCCAAGCTGCTTGCCCAGGTCTCTCACCAGTGATTGCATGCTTAAGGTATTGCTATTTATGGAGTAGTTTGCGGGAACGTCTCCCTCGGCAACAGGATGATAATGATAATAATGCATTTTTTTTGCTCTGAGTTTAAGTCCATGACTTTGGCACCAGTCATTAGTCTGTGTAAGTCCTTATTGCAGAATATTGACATTGTTAAGGGACTGAATGACTGCTCTTAGTCAGCAAACGTTGTCAGCCACAGACCTTTAGTTTTTGCCTGTACTTTGGAGAAGTATATTCCAAACAGTAGGGGCCCCGGAACAGACCCCTGTGATACACCACTGGTTACTGGTCTGCTGGAGGAGGTAGAGTCTCATATTTTGACTGTATGAGTTATACCAGTGAGCCAGTTTGGAACCCACCTGACAATATATAGGTTGATACCCAGCTGGGTGAGTTTATCAATAATTCCTGAGTCGGAGATGGTGTCAAAGGACTTGTCTAAGGCCAGGTAGGTCATATGCACAGTTTTACCTTCATCAAGGGCTTTGGGGACTGTCTCAAAGAAGTCCACCAAGTTTAACAGGCATGATTTCCCTTTGCAAAGACATGACTGTAGCTGTTCTCCATTCAGCAGGGATAAAACCTGTGCTAAGGTTGTAGTTGAATGAGATACCCAGCGGTGTTGCTAATTCCCATTTTAATCCATTGAGAACGCAGACTGGGATGCTGTCTGGTCCAACTGAGGATCTGTTTTTAGCCTTAGTGAGGGAGTTTAAGACTTGCTCCTTGGAGATACTAGGTGGGGGACAGGTGGTGGGGATGCTTTGGGGTATGTGTGGCGGGGATAGGGGAGTGAAGTCTGCAGTGAACCTGTCAGCCAGCAAGTTTGCTGTATCCACCGGCTCTGTATATGTAATGCCATTAACTACAAGTTCTGCACAAATCTGGGTTTTTCCATTGGGGTTTCAGATGTAGCTAAAGAATGCCTTATGGTTTTCCTTAGCTAGGGATGCTAATATGGATTCATAAGTAGCTTTAGATGACTTTACAAGATGTCTTATTTGCCTGCTTAAGTTGAGGAGGGAGTGCTTCCAGGTTTGAGACCGTAACTTCCTACTCTTAGACTGAAATGTCTTCCTTTTATACTATAGCCTCTTAATGGCTGATGTCCACCAGGCAGGTTTGTTCTTTTTTTGAGGATCTTGCTTTGGTCCTGTCAGGTACAGCAGAGTTAATACAATTGTACAGATGCTCATATAAAACATTATTGTATATCCCAGCATAGGTAATCTGTCCATCAGTGGGGGGAGGGTGCATTAAGCTGTTTATGCCATCACATAAGAGGTTGTAATTGGCCTTGGTGAAGTTTTTCAGTTTAGTTATTGCTGGGGGGGCATCTGGTGTTATTATTACCTCCAACAAGACTGATTTCTGGTCAGACCTCACAAGGGAGGGAAGCACACTTGGGGAGGTACAACGGTCCCTCATGTAGGTAAGCACTAGATCCAGAATGTTTGAGCCCCTTGTGGGGGTGTCATCCAGCTGGTCTAGGGCACTGGAGTTAACAAAATCCAGAAACCTTTAGATGAGAGTATTAGTAAACATATAATTAACACAGTCAATGGATGGGTAATTAAAGTCACCCAAAACCAGGATGTTCGGTTGTATCTTGATTAACTCAAGTGGATCCAACTAGGATGAGTGGGTGTCCTGGTTCGTGAAGGGGATCCTTTAGCTGGCAATGATTTGAAGAGGGGTCTTGCCAACAGTTAATTGCACCTGGAATAATTTGTGGGAGTTTCTCTGTTTAACAAGTCTTGTGGTGTGTTTCTCTTTTATGAATATTGATACACCACCTCAGTTTTTATACCTTCAGTTTCAGGTCTGAACGTGTGGATGGAATTGTAACCCGGTAAGGTTGGGTTGGTTTCTGAAGCCTTAAACCAGGTATCCATGACTGCACAGATGTCAGCATCTTCTAGAGTAAGGACTATTATGAGTGAAGGCGGTTTCAGATTTGGACTTGAGTTTGTTTTTAAATGGTCTTTACATTGGGAGTTTTGACCTTGTGACACTGTCTAAAAAGGCATAATGAGGGTATCAAGAGCCTTAGCAAATAGCAGAGATCCTAGAGGTGACAGATGAAGACCATCTCTGGCAAAGCATTAAGGTCCGGCAGTCATGTCATTCCAGGCTAATAGGTACTGGATCCCCTTAGAATGACACCAGAAACTAAGCTAATTATTGAAATCAATAATTTTTTGCTTGTATTGAGGCATCATCTTAGGTGAAGGTAAAATGCTCCTTAAGGCTAGGGACATACCTGCCTGAGACACATAATCAGAGAGCTCAGTCATGTCTCTCTTCATATGTTTGTTTTAACTGCAACTCAAAACTTCTAAACTCTGAACAGAATATTCAGAAAGATATCAAGGCATCCCAGCAAGAATTCTGTTGTGTCAGAAATGTAATAATATTCCTAAACAGTGTTGTATGGTCTAAAAAATATATTATTCAGTAACGGATCATTGTTATTCAAAAATGTGTATGCTAATTAGATAGCCCAAGTAATGTGTGCATTGTAAATCGAGCATATGCCAACAGAAAAAAGTATGGTTGCTGAACTACCATTGAGTGGCTGGACTTTTCTATCAGCATGTGCTTACAGGATAGCAAAATAAGAGAAAAATCAGGTATGTACTGTAAGAATAAATAATTATAAATGTACCTGATTTTCCTTGTGTCTAAGCTGTCCCTCGTAAAATCTGTCAAAAAAGGAACTGCAATGGAGATTCTCTCTTCTCCATTGCTTTCCCTGCACTGCACTGATGTACTGCGCAAGCGTGGGAACGTCCCATATGCATGCGCACTACATCAGAAAAGGTGGAAGAATTTAGAGGAACACTACATTACTATTATACAAATATATTTAAATAAGATAAAGAATTTCTTTCTTAAATAATGTCATTGTCTAATAGCATTAACCCACCCTGGGTACAGATAATGCTGACTTTTTCCACTTCCAGTTGTGTGTTCTTGTTTAAATAACTGATAAAGTAGTAGAACTCGATCCTCCACATGTACTTTAACAATAATTTTATACATAATTTACTTTAAAATTCTTATATTGTACAAGTAAAGGAGGACTTTAATGGTTTGTCACCATTGCTGCATAGGATCATAGGATCATAGGAAGTTACTAGGCTATTGGCCCTGAGGCCCTCATAAACCTAGCAAAGAGTTTAGCCCATGTTTAGGCAAGTCAGCAACAAAAGCCCTTGTCCAGCAGGGACACAGGTGGAATCCCAGGGGTGTATTTACTGTTGCCCATCCAGTTATCCAGGTTGCCCTTAAAAAGGGATAATGAGGTGCTCTGCTTGACGTGGAGAGGGAGTCTATTCCACAGATGGGGGAGTCACTGGGACACAAATCTGTCCCACCAACAAGTCTTATTGATGTCATAGACCAGATTCACGTGTGCAGATTACTTGAGTGGAGCTTGACTTGCAGATATTCAGCAGTCTCATCAAGGCGGGGTCTCAGATTACATTGTATGCCAGACCGAAGACACCTGAGGAGTCTGTATGAAATTGAGTAGAGGGACAGGGCTTTTAGCCTATCTGTGTAGGGTAGATGTTTGAGGCCCTCCTGGTGAGGAACTTCTGTTGTCTTTCCAGCTACTGCATTGTACTCAATAATTGGCCTTATAAGGGAAGAATACATGGATGTTATGACCTCCTTGTCCCTGGATGCGATACCTTCACTTATGAGGTGGGCCATGTAGAAAGCTTTCCATACAATGGTAGGAACATTGTGGTCAAAAGTCAGGTTGCTATCAAACTGGGTGCCCAAATCCCTTACAAATGATTGCATGATTAGGATATTGTTATTAATGTGATAATATGTACGGACATCACTCTCCCCAAAGGGGATGATGATACATTTTTTGACATTTGTTTGGGTGGGACCCACTTGGAGGACATCCACATCACTTGGGGAACTGATGACTGTGGCCAGCTTGCAGTCATCTGCAAACTTGGTCAGCCAAGGTCCACTGGCTTTGGCCTGCACCTCAGAGAGGTATATCCTGAATAACAGAGGCCCCAGGACTGATCCCTGGGGTATGCCTTTCATTGGGGGTCTTGAGGTGGTTCCCCCCTATTTTGAATATGTGGGTTCTATCATTGAGCCAGTTTGCTACCCATCTGGTAACATATGAATTGATGCCTAGTTGAGAGAGTTTATCTATTATGCCTGAGTGGGGAATAGTGTCAAAGGCTTTGGCCAGGTCAAGGTAGGTGGTGTGTATCGTCTTTACCTCCTCCATGGCTTTGGTGACTGTTTCAAAGAAGTCAACCAGATTTAACAGACATGACCTCCCCTTGACAAAGCTAAACTGTGTGGGGCCAAGTGTTTGGAGGTTGCCAATGTCCTTGTTAATGAGGTTCATGATAATCTGCTCCATGGCCTTGCAGATCAGGCTGGTTAGGTTATGGGTCTATAATTTCCAAGATCGATGGATGCTCCACCTTTGTGTAAAGTGATGACAGTAGCTGTCCTCCACTTGGCTGGGACAAAGCCGGTACTCAGGCCTTGGTTGAATAGGGTGCCTAATACTGCAGCAAGTTCATGCCTGAGTTCATGTAGGCTGCAGCTTGGAATGTTATCAGGTCCCATGGAGGCTCTATTTTTTGCCTTTAAGAGGGCAGTGATGACCTGTTCCCTAGAGATAATGGGTGGGGGGGCAGGTACTGGGGATGTCATGATTTACTGATGGGGGGGACAGAGGAGTGAAGTTTTTGCTGAATCCATTAGCCAGTAAGTTGGCTATATCTACAGCATTTATGTATGTGGTGTCCTTGACCACCAGTTCTAAATAGATCTGGGTGCTTCCTTTGAGACTGCGAACATATGTGAAGAAGGCCTTATGATTGTCTCTAGCAGATGTGGCCAATTTGGACTCAAAGTTGACTTTAGAGGATTTTACTAGTGCTCGTATTTGTTTGTTCAGGTTAAGGAGAAATTGCTTCCAACTGGGAACCTGGTCCTTGGCCCTGGACAACAATTTCTTCCTTTGCTTATATAGTTCATTTATTGCAAATGTCCACCAGATAGGTTTACTCTTCCTTGCGGAGGATGATTCTGTCCTGTCAGGTATTCCTGATTCCATGCATCAATATAAATGTTTGTATGGTGCTTTGGTGTAGTTTTGGATATTGATGCCAGTTCCTACAGAGGGGGCTGTGAAGCTGTTTATACCATCCCTCAGGAGGTTGTAATCAGTTTTGGAGAAGTTTTTTTTGTTTGACCCTAGCTAGAGGGGAGTCAGGGGAGATGGTGACTTTGAAAGTGACCACTTTATGGTTGGATCTTACCAGGGAAAATTATACTGTAGGGGTACTGCAGTGGTTATTCATGTTGGTTAATACCAAGTCCAATATATTATCACTTTTAGTTGGGGTATCAACTAGCTGTTCCAAGGCATTTACACTGATACAAATCAAGGAATCTCTGGGCATTTGTTTTCTGGCATGAGTAGTTTTTCCAGTCTATGGTTGGATAGTTAAAGTCATCCAAGATCAGGGTAAAGGGTTGAATCCTGATAGATTTGAAGAGGTCCAGATAAGTGGAGTGGGCATCTTGAGTCAAATTTGGGGGCCTGATGCTAGCTATGATTTGAATAGGGGTCTTGTCAATGGTTAACTGCACCTGGAGTGTCTCCTGTGTCTCATACTGTTTGACCAGCCTGAAGGTGTGTGTGTCTTTAATATATATTGAAGCTCCATCTCCTTTGGCTTTGCTGCCCATAGTTTGAGAATTGAATGTATGATAGGATGAATAACCAAGTAAGGCTGGAGTGGTCTCCGCAGCTTTGAACCAGGTTTCTCTGACTGCACAAATGTCAGCATC
>NC_056745.1:63012693-63057693 GCF_019279795.1 Protopterus annectens
GGGACAAAGAGGGTTGATGCTGATGCTGGGGATAACAATAAGCGAGTCAATGATGAATATTATCTCTTCGCAAAAAAATTTTGTTTCTATGAATCTTTTTCAATTTTTTTTGCTTCAGCAGCAATACCAAGAGGCACAAATGACAGTTTATAAAAATAAGAATAATTCATTAAAAATAGTAAACGTTTATTGAAATGGCTTATGCTAATGTTCCTTTTAAATAATTATACAATTAAGACAATAATTATATAATCAACGTAAACACTTCAGTAGGCAGAGAATGTACAGAGTGTTTTGTGTCAGTTATTAAAATGAGGCATTAATGTAAATACAGGTATTATATTTAATTCTCTAATATTCCTTCAATGTTTTGTATTAATTATTTTCTTATTTTTTCTTCCATTTTAGACCTGCATGTATTAATCCTCTCCCATATCCTGATGGACTTGTTCATATCTTTCCTTTTCTTTCCAATAACCAGTGACATCACTAATGTAGGGTAACAGTCATGGTTTTGCCTCTGTGTGATACAGCTGGATGAAACAGCTGTGATGTTGGCTCTCTAACGAGCCAAAATTTCAGAACTGAACCGATCTGCTTGATTTCATTCTTTTTTTATTTATTTATTTATTTATTTTTGTAGATCTGTATTCAGAGTGGAACTGGAAGCTATGGATACTTTGTAAGATGTCTGCTCACATAAACACTGTGATTGGCTAAAATGGGGGGAGGGTTTACCACAGAAGTAACAGGAAGTATTGATGAAATGAAGTTCTTCTAAAACAAAAGATGGAGCTCTGTTGTTTCTTTTAGGAATTAGAATGCTCACGTGTGGATTTTTTTATATTTGTTTTATTTGTTTCTGTTTTGTCTGTGCATGGGATTGAAGAAGAACATAACCAACATGTTGGTTCCAATAAGAAAAAAAGGTGCTTGTGTTGGGGGACAACAGCCTTTGGTCCTAATTTTGTTTTTGGAATTGTATTGACATATGCATTTTAAACATGTGCACAGTATTTTAGCTAAAAATTATTTCGAGTGTGCCACATTTTCATCATGTATTCCCAACATGATAGATATTGTTTCACATTGGGGAAATTGAAGGCTAGAAGTTGTGCAGAAGATTGATCAGTTATTTTTTTAAATAATTTGTTAAAGTGATATGGATTGGGGTTAGGAATACCAGTGCATAAAAAGTTTCACTACTGTGTCATCATATGTTAATTTTGAATGCGAGGTGTTCCATCTCCAATAACAAGTTGATAACATGTCTTTCTAGAAAGCAAGAAACTATTTCTCATGCACTTAACATGGAAATGCAAGTCTATGCAATGAGTTAAATAGTGAGTCATTATGAGTTCAATCTTTATTGATGTCATGGCATAGATTTTCAGCACTGGAAAAATATTCAGAAGGCCGTTCTTGTCAACAAAATAAAATACAAAAATTACACTTTTTGTATCAAAAACTGTGCACTTTGGTACTTATTACTTACATTTGCTTTAGAAAATGACAAATACACTTTAAGCAGAAATATGCATTTTAGATTGAAGATTACACTAAGGCATGCAAATTAGTTGAGAGACAAAACTTTCAGGGATCATAGTTATATGAATACAATTTTCACAGGAAGAGGACTGAAGTCATGATATCAAGTAAAACCTGAGATTCACTCACACAACAAATACAAGGTCACCACTTTATCATTCCAAACTGTAAATATATCTTCTTTTTTTGGCATGTTCTGTTGATATTGTAGATTTTTTGAGAGCAGCACTGTATTCTGTTATTTAATCGTTTGTGAAGCTATCTGCAACTTAATTTCCAGGTTTACTCATGAAACAAAAAGCATTTCCTAAGTGTAACATCAGACAAGAAACTGAACTGTATAGTCAAGAAGCTTGGCCTGGTGAAAATTTTCTTGATTAAAATTTCAGATGTTTCTGAGTGTCGTTGTTCTTTGTATACAGTATGGTCACACTATTTTTACAATACTCTCTGCAAGCATAAATAAGCATTTTTGTGTATAAGAAATTTCTCTTCAATAAAACTTTTAGCCCATGCTTGATAAATTCAACATGTTCTAATGACAGCCACTCTGTTTAACCTGCTGGTGTCTATGATTTAAATATGACCACTCTGTTTAACTTGTTTTCAGACAATGTAATGGATAACTGATAGTCATCAGTGATATTATTTCACCTTGCTTACCATGGCAATCATTAATAAACCCCAAAGCAAGTCATTCGTATACAGAAAACAACCCACCAGATTCTAATCTAAGGCACCCAATACAAAGTCAGCAGGAGGTTAAAGGATTTTTCTGGACTTTGTATGTTAGACACCAGTGAGCCAGGCAAAAAATATTCTTAAAGAGCAAGGGATTTAAGGTAACACAAAGTGCACAAGTGGAAAAGATGAGATTCTTGGGAATCTGCTAGTTCAAAGAACTGGATATCCAACAATGTTACCCAGAAAGAGTGTATATCATCCCATAATGACACACACCACGGTTCACCCTCAAATCTTAAAGGACATTAGAAAAAGCAGAGTGACTGAACCAAAGCACAGTGGCAGCAGCAGGGATGACAATGATGTATTTCATGCCATCTTTTCCATGCAGGAGCTTCTCATAACAACGGTAAAATAATAACACACAATCTCCATGGACAGTCCTCTCTTACACAAGCAGATTCTGCTTGTCTGGCCCTTACCATCACATTTAGTTAACACATTCAATCAGAGGTATTGCAGATCCCTCTCACAGCTCAGTCTGGTATCTGTCTTTTTCTGTAATTCATCCTCCCATTCATTTGCGTTTTCCTTCCCTTAATGCCCATCAGTTCTCCTTCCCTTACTGCCCCATAAGTTCTCCTTCCTTTACTGTCCCATAAGTTCTCCTTCCCTTATTGCCCCATAAGTTCTCCTTCTTTTACTGTCCAATCAGTTCTCCTTCCCTTACTGTCCCATAAGTTCTCCTTCCTTTACTGTCCCATAAGTTCTCCTTCCCTTACTGCCCATAAGTTCTCCTTCCCTTACTGTCCCATAAGTTCTCCTTCCTTTACTGTCCCATAAGTTCTCCTTCCCTTATTGCCCCATAAGTTCTCCTTCTTTTACTGTCCAATCAGTTCTCCTTCCCTTACTGCCCATAAGTTCTCCTTCCTTTACTGTCCCATAAGTTCTCCTTCCCTTATTGCCCCATAAGTTCTCCTTCTTTTACTGTCCCATAAGTTCTCCTTCCTTTACTGTCCCATAAGTTCTCCTTCCCTTACTGCCCATAAGTTCTCCTTCCTTTACTGCCCATAAGTTCTCCTTCCTTTACTGCCCATAAGTTCTCCTTCCTTTACTGCCCATAAGTTCTCCTTCCCTTACTGTCCCATAAGTTTTCCTTCCCTTACTGCCCATAAGTTCTCCTTCCCTTACTGTCCCATAAGTTATCTTTCCCCTGCTGCCACTTTTGCCTCAGCAGGAAAAGGCTGACCTTGCTCTAGCTCTCCTCCTTGAATCAGACCTTGCTCTTACACCTGCAAGGAGTAGATCTGTGCTACTATCTACCACCACTGTCAACCCAGTCAGCAAGTGAAGTGCCTATGTCCCCCACCATACCAACAGTTGTTATCACCCATTTTATTCAGACAGTGTTCATCCAATGCCCCCATCAAATGCCATTACAAAACTGTACATGTGAGACATCATCAGTCATCCGAAGGCACACAATAATGCAGTGGGTCCCACTGCCTGCATCTTGCTACATATCAGACCTTTTTTCGGTGGTGGCATTTGGTATATACCCCTACTTCACATAATCTCTTCAGTCTGGGGGCAAATGGTCCAGGCCTCAGCTTCTTCACAGCCTGGTTGGTCTGTTGGTCATCATCTTGTGCTCTACTGGTGGTGGCCTCTCACTTTTCCACAAGGTGCCTTAGACACACAGCTTTGACCTCCTGTAGATCTTCCATCCACAGGTAAATTAAGTATATGAGGATCTATATTACTGGACTTCACTTGCCCATAACATTCCATTGTACCTATTAAACAAAGTCTGCATTATTATGCATTGTTTAAAGTACTGTTAATTTCACAGTCTACTCCACAAACATAGGAAAAGAGATAAACTTTACACAGTCATTATCATCATCATCATCATCATCATCACCATGATCATCATCATCATCACCATCATCGTCGTCATCATCATCATCATCACCATCACCACCATCATCATCATCACCATGATCATCATCATCATCATCGCTATCATCACCATCATCGTCATCATCATCATCATCATCATCGTCATCGTCATCATCGTCATCATTGTCATCATCATCACCATCATCATCGTCATCATCATCGTCATTATTATCATCGTCATCATCATTGTCATCACCATCATCATCGTCGTCATCATCATCATCGTCATCATCATTGTCATCACCATCATCATCGTCATCATCGTCATCATCGTCATCATCATCATCACCATCATCATCGTCATCATCATCGTCATTATCATCATCGTCATCATCATTGTCATCACCATCATCATCATCATCATCATCGTCATCATCATTGTCATCACCATCATCATCGTCATCATCATCATCATCACCATCATCATCATCATTGTGAACATTACAAGTAAAGGACCTAAAGTCCATTGTGTCTGCCTCTAAACTAAACTCTTTATATATACATCTCCAGAAACTTAATTTAAAATACTTTTAAAATTGTAACTACACCCAACAATGGTTATTAGCTCGGTACCTTTAATACACCCTCTAAAGGCTGTTTTATGCACTCCCCCTTTATACCCCTCCTCAGTTAGGCATCGTAGTGCTATGTTGGTTTCAGTTACAAAGTACAATGATAAGTTTTGTGTTGTCTGTCTGCATAACCACACACACAGCACAGTGTTCTGTTACTATCCTAGCAACATACAAAATGTTAGCTTGCTAATCCTAGTTCTGTACTAATCATAACTCAGGAATTTTCTGCATACTGTTACTGGGGTAACTAAAAGCTGTACTGCATGCTATCTATAAGCATAGTACATGCCAGACATCACTACCCGCACCAGAGTGCTGATCAGTCACGGAGTAGACTAGATGACTCTACTTCCTGACTTTATCTGTGCACAATTAAATAGAGAAGTACTGGTGCTGACGATGAGCTCTTCATTCGTCAAACTGTCACGATCAACAGTTTTGACTATTTATTAAAGTAGATGTCTATTTTCCGGAGATGAAATAACAGTCAGCAATAGATTCTTTGATTTGCATATTTGTTCATTTGCCAAGTTCCCAATACTTCTCTGAACCTACATGGCATAGCCTGTGACATGCCTGTTGCATGTTGCTATTTCAGCTATCATTTCAGTCAGATGAACAGATTGCACAATGTAACAATGTACATCTAATAACTAACAGAGCACTTAAACTCATTGGAGTTTTTGTTTGGATGGATTTCATTGGATTTGGATTTGACTTTGTCAAGATAGCATTGCTACAGTGTGCTCATGATCTTCCACGTGGTTTATGCTAGTTACTTTTCCTGTTTACTGGCTGTCATATGTCCTTTTGCAGCTGTTGTTTCAGTCAAATTGACAACTTGACATTACACTAATGGTGTTGTAATGTCTGATGCTTTGCAATTTAGATTGATTCCATTGGAGCTGGCTCGGTCGCAAGCCAGTTGAGCTCTTTCCTTTAGTTTAAGTTAGTTACAGCGATTTTCCATCTTCCATCTGTGCATAGATTTGGCATCTTGAATTTGTTGCTTTGGCATGTGACAGTTGACAATTATCACATGTGCATCTTTGTTTTCATCTACTGGCTAGTTCATGGTTAAGATACCACTAGTGAGTAACAGCATCAGTTTTTATATGTTTTTTTTCTTCGTGGCTGTCTGCCAACCACCAACTCTTGCATTTACCCGAGTGGCCCATTAATTAATCTCAGGTAAGAGCCAATAACAGGAGCTGTCATTCAGGTAGCCATGAGGGATTGTTTTTATTTTAAGGTCTATGTCTACCTACATCACTGTTGGGGCTAGTACATCTTCCCCATGTGGACATATATTTTCATACATCCTTGTTGAAGAGTACTGCAGAGTGGCTTGACACCTAGTAACTCAGAAAACCCTACCTCTCTTTCTCAGGATGGGGATGTCTATCCTCCCTTACTGGCTCCGCAGTCCCCTGGCAACCAACTGAACCCGGGGAGGGCTTTTTTCCTCTACACCACACAGCCAACTCAAGTGCAGCACCATCTTTTGATCTTTTTGGGTGGATTGTGAGGCTATATGAACAAGAACTACTATGCAACCATTAGCTGTCTCAAGTTGACTGTTGAAAGTGGCTCAGAAGATAAGATTACGGAATGACTACTTGTAAACCATATTTTGCAGCAATATTAGTTATTTCTATTGAATCATATTTGCCAGTATTATAATTCACTATCTAAATCTAGGTTTAATGCCTATTTATGCCCTGTCCATTTAGTGATGTCTGTTTCACTTCTTGTCTAGTTAGTGCTTCAAATAGTATTATTTGTATCTGTTATAACTGACTTGTGCCATTAACTGCACTGAAAGTGACTTTCCCTATTTTTTTAAATGTATTGTCTTTAATGTATCATGCCTTTATGCTATCCGTAATTGTAAATTTTGTAATTTCTTACTTGCTTTGTATACCTTGGGTATAAGCACTACAAATTATTAAACACTGATTGATAGATTATGTGTATATTTGTGTGTGTGTGTGTGTGTGTGTGTGTGTGTGTGTGTGTGTGTGTGTGTGTGTGTGTGTGTGTGTGAGCATTGTATTTTCCCATCTCTTTCTTTACATATATAATTCTTCTTCAGAGTACAGTTGGAATCATTCATTTAAAACAGAATATGAAGTATATGGGTGTGGCTATAAAATGTCTGATGCCCACATCATTTGTCTAATTACAGAATATCAGTTATATTTTGTCCTATAACTATTGCACAATCTGAAACACATGATTATGACACTTGCTGTATGCAGCTGCTGTCCATCTCTTCTTTAGGTCTTTGCAAATACCAGAATGTTAGAAGGTGTACCTACTCATTCTGAGGAATGCAGTTCCTGTACATTTGCATACACTCAGATTCATTTATTTGCCTGTTTGTTTAATATGTGTGCGTATATCCACTGTAATCAAAACTGGAATTTTTTTACTTGATAAAAGTGTCCTTTCCAGAAGTATGTAATTAAGCAAAAACCTGGAAGCAGCTGCATGATCCAGCTCTGTCACCCAGTAAAGGTGGACAAGCCAGTGGTTTTTGTAAGACAGCCAAGCCAGAGCTGGGTCAAAGGGCTGGCTTGATTCTTAAAGCCTATTAATAGCCAAGTTAGATCTCAAACATGGAGAGTAAAATAGCAGTACTGATCACTGACCACATGTGCACAAATTCAATATAGATAGATATGCAAACACACACATGCACACACACGTACACACACACGTGCACACACACACACACACACACACACACACACACACACACACACACACACACACACACACACACACACACACATACACACACACACACACACACACACACACACACACACACACACAAACATTTTGTCCATAAAAAACAACCTGATGGTCAGTTGTCTCCCCACAAAACTTGCCTAACCTTCTCCCTGTACAAAAGAGACTTCCTGCATACACTTCACTTTTTCATTGTGAAGTAGCTGAGACACGGTCATCCTGTATTTTAACTTGCTGCTTACAAACATTGTCCCCATCTCGCTAACATGCCATACGTCAGTTGATCATTCACAGTTATTAGTAGGATCACTGTTTTCACACACATCCTATCTCCACCAAAAAGATAGCAACCATTTGTCTACCACTGTTAACAGCTTGTAAAGTAAGCACTGATAGAGCCACCTAGTCAAAATAGGAGCAGCCACCTCAAGCAGTAGACCCATCATGAGCAGTGTACCCCAGAGTTTGGTCTTGGGGCCTCTGTTGTTTGGAATATACTTTTCTGAGGTGGAAGCCAAAACCAGTGGGCTGTGGCTGACCAGGTTTGCAGATGACTGCAAGATGTGTGCTGTCATCAATTCCTCTCGTGACGTGGACATCCTCCAAGAGGGTCTCACCCAAACAAATGACTGGTGCCAGAAACATGGCTTCAAATTGAATGCCAAAAAAATGCATCGTCATCCCCTTTGGGGAGAGTGACGTCCCCACATATTATCACATTAATAACAATGTCTTAAGCATGCAATCAGTCATGAAGGATTTGGGCGTCCAGGCTGATAGCAACCTGACTTTTGACCACCATGTTTATTTTTATTTATATATGTATTTATTTTGTTTGTTAACCGGGTAGTGTCCGACTGGGCCAGAGGCTCATTTTCAGTGGAGACCAGGGGAAAAAACCTCCATACTGTACAATACAAATATAATACAGAATAATAATAATCCGTTCAGGAGTGAGTTATATACAAAAATAACTTGAGATTTATATACATAAGAAAAAAAATCAAAATTAATTTCAACAGTAATGATAGAGGAATGCCAAATGAGCAGAGAAAAATAAGAGAAGGCAGCAAGAATGTCAAATATCATATGAAGTATCAGTAATGAGTGTTGTAAGCTAGAAACATGTGTCTGTAGCTAGGATGTCTTGCATTCTGCTGACACTAGATATGGAGTTTGTTGTTGCTGGAGATATGTTGCTTCCATTGTAATGAATGCTTACTACATGGCCCACCTCATAAGTGAAGGTATCTCATCCAGGGACAAGGAGGTTATAACATCCCTGTAGTATTCCCTTATAAGGCCAATTATTGAGTATAACACCCCCTTTGGCATATGCCTCGCAAATCACATGCAGGAGCTGGAGAGACCACAGAGGTTCCTCACCAGGAGAATCCAGGGCCTCAAACATCTACCCTACACAGATAGTCAGCTAAAAGCCTTATCCCTCTACTCAGTTTCATAAGACTCCTCAGAGGTGACCTCTGTCTAGCATACAAGGCGATCATGGACTCCACTTTGATGGGATTGCTGCATATCCGCAAGTCAAGCCCCACTTGAGTAACCCACACACGTGGCCTCAACCTGGTCTGTGACATCAACAAGACTTGTTGGCAGGACAGATTTGTGTCCCAGAAACTCCTCCATCTATGGAATAGACTCCCTCTCCATATCAAGCAGAGTACCTCTTTACCCCTTTTTAAGTGCAACCTGGATAACAGGATGGGAAACAGAAAATATACCCCTGGGATTCCACCCATGTTCCTGCTGCACAGGGGTATCAGGTGCTGATTTGTCTAAACATGGGCTAAACTCTTGCTAGGCTTATAAGGGCCTCAGAGCCAATAGCCTAGTAACCTCCTATGATCCTATATCTATATTTATATCTATATATCTATACCTGTCTCTCTCTATATATATATATACATATATATATATATATATATATATATATATGATATATATATATATACATATATATATATATATATATATATATATATTTAAATAAAAAGATAGCCAAAACCACATTCAGTGAATTAATTCCAAATAAAGCCAGATGAAACCTGATTACGCGTTTCGTTCACATTTAATGATCATGAACTTAGTTCATGATCATTAAATGTGAACGAAATGCGTAATTAGGTTTCATCTGGCTTTATTTGGAATTATTTCACTGACTGTGGTTTTGGCTATCTTTTTATTTAGTTATTTGTGTTTTCTGAGTCTGTCTACATATATATATATATATATATATATATATATATATATATATATATATATATATATATATATATGTATATGTGAATCTCCTTCATTTTATCATATTATGAGATTATCAAACATCAAAACATTGAGTCCATAAGCATTAAGAAGCACTTTAGTGAAAAAGCAGAAGATCACATCCTGTTATAGCGAACCAGAATGGAAAATGTGAAGGGTGGGTTAGATAGTGACACACTGTCTCTTTAAGGTTTTGGAGTGAGGAAGTGTGGTTTCATTGTTTGTGGAGGAGTTTTTGTAAGTTTAACATTCATAAGGTAAAAGATATTTTAGATTTTTTTATGTAGTTCTTAGTTTTTGATGTTGGTTTTAGTTTAAAGCATTGTGGTGTTTTGTTTAAGAACGTAATGGAATGTAGGTTTTAATGTATGTGTAGCTGGTGTTTAGTAATTAATAAAGGGTTTTAGTTGTAATGTCGAGGGCGATTTTGGTGAGTGGGAAGGTGTAGTTAGTACTGTGCTTTGTGTCATAGGGATGGAATGTGAAGAGAGTTGGTATTTAGCGATCGGTAGACTGTTTAGGTTCCTTCAAGGTAGTGCAATCTTGGAGTTGGTATATTTAATTTGCAGGGAGGTGGGGGGTGCAGGGGGGTGTAGCCACCCTGCAAAAGTGATTCTAGGTTGAAATGGTTCTGGGATTCATTGTTTTAAATTTTCAGTTATGTTATTTTTCATTGTAATGGTCTCAGTGTAGTGAATTTTGATTAACTGGTTACACGATCATATGAAGCAGATCCATATATGCACGTGCACATGTATTTGTATATCTATATGTATATGTATACAAGTGCTTGGTATATAAATTCACATGCTAATTACCAGTAATTTTTTTTAAATAATACTTGTGGTGTACAGAAACTCCCAATCCACCTGACACCAGAAGAGGCCGGGGACATGATATTTGGCATATACAAATTATTTGCTCTGGAAAGGAAGGACATAGGAGTTAGAGAGGTACAAGCAGACAGCTGTAGGAAGCAGCTAATCATTGGATTTGTAAAAGTATTTCTTCATGGAGAGAGTTGTAGAGTATTCAAGAGGATGTT
Organism: Protopterus annectens; assembly: GCF_019279795.1. Lineage (NCBI taxonomy): Eukaryota > Metazoa > Chordata > Ceratodontiformes > Protopteridae > Protopterus > Protopterus annectens. The sequence goes on from NC_056745.1 coordinate 63,023,548, forward strand.
GGCAGGCTTGTGTAAATGAGGGAGAGATAGATATAGACAGACGAAAATCTTTTAAGAGATTTTTCTTAATAGAAGAATAACAGTTATAAACAAGTAGTGAATTAATGCATATTTGCATCAAAGAACACAGTAGTAAAGAATGTACACAATAAAAATGTTGGTAAAAAAACTGATACGCAAATGGCAGTATTTAAACCAAAAGAGGGGAGGGGTAGAATGACGGGTGCAGTTAAAGGGCAGACATATCGCCTTCTGCTTGCAGGCAATTTTTCTGTAAATTTAACTTGTGTTTATATTCTCCATTCAAATATGAATATGAATATAAAGGGCTGAATAATTTAAGTAGTTTAGAAAACAGGTAACTAAACAGAGACTATAACTGATTCCACTATGATTCAATGAGTGACATCAGGACAACGTTACAATTGGATGAACACAACTGATTATAATGGCATCTAGATGTGAAAAGAAAAAGATTACCACCCCCCCAAACTTCAAACTTCCCCTTACTTATGTGTAACAACTCCACAGTCAAACAGCTGTAGAAAAAGGGAAATGTTTGTTTCTTTCGGCTTTTCCCTGTTAGAGGTCGCCACAGCGGAACTCCGGTCCACTAATAATTGGCAGTAGATTTTAACGTGCTGGCTTGCCGGGGCTAACGCACAACCTTCAACGAAGGAACGCCCATTCACGCATGTCGCCACAGAGAAGACGCTCTAACTAAGAATCGAACGGGCAACGTCTAACTGTGAAGGCGACAACGCTACCGCAGCACCACCACCTCAGTGAAAAGGGAAACGTTAAAAAACAGTAAATTATTATTGGTACTGAAAAAAGCTGGTGTCGCCAGTTATTTTTGCTGAGAAATACCAGTCAGTCACCTGCAGCTTTTGCTCAATAAGTCGTGGCATCATTCACAGACAAAACAACCTATAGGTGTACATGACTCAAAGGCATAGGATTATAATGAATAAATGCAAAGGTGGACTTGTACTTTCTCACCATGGGTACCTGTAATTATTGCATATATCTTTGCTTAAATTGTAACTACATATTTCACTTTTTTTTGTTTATAGCAACTCGAGGAAAATGATGATGTTTCAAGCCTTGGAGGACAAATAATGTATTAACAGCTGACAGTTATTTATAGCCTTCTTATTTGAATGAACTTTATTGAACTGTTGCAATAGGTTGGTCACAAAAGAAGTACAGGGTGAGAAAAGCTAACGTGTGTATATCCACAGGTATATAACAAAGTTACCATGACCTCAATGTACAAATAAACTATGATGCTTTAAGAATTATGAAGTACTTCTGTGTGTGTGTAGAGGGAGGAAGTGTGATATTGTTCAATGATTTGTTATAGAAAATAATGCATATTCATAAATTCAAAGAGTCTGTTTGTATTGACTCAGCTGCTAGAACATAATTCCTTCATGACAACTATGGTAGGTATATGGAAACATTTTAAGGCTTTTTAGAGAGTAGATTATTTCAGTGGACACTGGTCTTGAACCTTGTATTGCACTAATTGTGAGAGCCATAAGTTAGCACTTGTCTATAATAACATTTTAGATGGAAGTGTGAAATAGAGTTAGCAGTAGTCCTGTGATTATAATGTCACTTTCTTTCCCTAACAGTTGCTTTAAGTTCAGAAATGTCAGATAAATCTGTCAGGCCTTAAGCATTTTCTGTAATAAATCACTGCAAGATGTTATGCCTAGTCCCTTTAAGAATTGTATACTATAAAGATTACAGTTGGTACACAATAAGTAAACTTAAATATTTTGATACACTACAGTGTCACCCACAAGGGCTGCATGTTCTTGGGGGGGGGGGGGTTGTGTTAAATCACATGGCCAGTCACCTGAGCAACAATCAACTCTCCAAAGCCAGTTTGATCAGGACCATTTCAATGAATGAAGCTTCCTAAATTAGTATGACTTTTTCCAGTGTTAGCAGTATTAAAGAGGGCATTGGCTAAGTGGTGAAATTCACCTCAGGAAAAAATGGTCTGAAATCTCTGTTTTATTGGATGGCAGCAATTGAATATTCGTTGATAAGTTTGTTTTTACTCAGATGTACCATGTTCATTAGAATCACTTTTATAAAATATAGGAATATCATTATCTGAAAAAAAAGAAAAAAAAAAGAAAATGCATATCTCAGTATGCTCAAAACAGTGTCATTTTATATATAATTGTTATTCAGAACATTGCTTTTGTTTTTCTTCAGCTAAGCCATAGTAGATTTAAAGTGAATAATCTTATTTCAGATTCATTATTGACTCCCTACAGTGGTACCTATCTTCCTAGGTACTGATAAATGTAATATTAACATGAACATTTTACGATCTTTCATTTAAAGTAGTGTAGTGGAGCTTCCATATTGAAAATGGGCATAAAGAGTTTCTGTGCCATTTGCTATGTTCAAGCATATTGTATTTATTCTGAAAACACATGGCTTCGTATTCCTACCTTTCTGTTCACAAATTATAACACAGCAGGAGCAACTCAGTCTACCGAACCTTATCTTAACAAATTAGAGAATATAATAATTTAAATGGAAATTTTAAAACCAGTATTCCATATGCTTGCTTATCCAAGGAGAGTTAAATGTAATTAATATGGGACATTAAATGCATCTTTCAAAAATAACTGTATTACTACTGCCTTCTAATCATTATAAAAGGGTAGCTGCAAACTACAAAGAATTAACATATCATTTGTATTATTTTGTTTGGCTGTTACAGTTGCTTCTGTATAGCAGTTAATAAGCTAATTATCTGGACAGTTATTTAAAGCACAGTTTTAACTTTTGCTCTCATCAGCAGATGAATGACATTAGTGCAGGCTTACTACGAGTACAACTCTGCTTGTCATAGCCACTGTGTGCCCTTTCACATGACACTAGATGTCACTCACCGGGAGTAAGAGTGGTGATTTATAGCCTGTGATGGTAGTGTGGTGAAAATAAAGAATTAAGTGTCATAGCTATCAATGAGTGTGTCTATGAAGAGGCTTAGATTGCATCTAGAATTTCCTATAAAATGTTTTATATTTTTGTAAAAGTTTTCTGTGTGAAACTCTGATCCCCCAACATTCCCTTTAAAGGAGGAGAACCTCTGCTCCCCATTAATTACAATCATCTCTGAGGTTACTGTATCTTAGGAGAGGAGATGCAATGAGCTTGGTGTGAAGTCACGTCAGCCAATCATCTGTGGTCTTTGAACAGTTGGTCTATCAACTATATTATTTATCTAAAATACTTATCACTATACTTAAAAAGGCTGGCTGGCAAGTTTAAAAACATATTTTCTGTATGTTGTCTCAAACAGTAGAAATTTGAAGCTACTGTCTAACCAGTTGTGTGACACAAAAATACATTTGTGCAAAAATAAAGTATAAAGTGATGTGTTTGAAAAGAGGACTGATATCATTCAAACAGTACAGTGGATACACTATGTATAAAGTCACTACTTCGATACTTCATCAGGTCTACCACATGTGCTAAAGGTAAATTTTCTTTCCATCTTCAGAGTTCCTAGTAGCTTTTAAGATAATATTTAATGGCTGTTGCACATATCATGTCTAGGTGCCTTTATACTTTATGTTTCTTCAAATCTTTGTTTGCATAATACCTTTTAAATAGTGCATTAAATTATGTAGTGTCTCATAACCAACATTTAAAGCCTTACCGTTTCTTCTGTTACCTTCTTCCTTACAGTTGCCATTCCCTCCACCAAATGGAACATGAATTTTATGAGGGTAATGAATATCTGTCCAGTTTACCTGCAGATGTGGAAAGAGCTGAGGAATTTGAGTGTGAGGTAAGGCAGTCTTTGTGCACAATTAAATATTATAATAGTGATAACATGAGTTTATATTATTTCAGCCTGCTTTAAAGTTTGAATATGATTGCATAGTTTGTAATTGTTATTTAATGTCAGGGAAGTTGAAATAATACCCCTCTTTACAGTTTAAACCCACCACAGTAGAAGAACTGCCATGATTAAGCTCTGAATTCAAAAAGCAAAGAACTTAGTAATATATCTGTTAAGTTTAACAAAGTAAGGCAGGTGCTTAACAAAATCCTAGCCTCATGCTAGAGCATAAATAGTGCCCACCACAGACAACTTGGGAGGGGGTCAAAGAGCTTTAATAAGCTGTAATATAATATGATCTACCATATTTCTTTTTGTGTGCTGAAGCACAAATTGTCTTACAGCTTTCAAAATTGTTCCAGAATTAGCTGCACTTCACTTTGGATGCTACTTATGAGGTAGTGCAAAATGCCTTATAACATTTAAAGCTGTAAGGCACTTTGAATTTACATTCCTTTTTTTCTCTCTGTCATGTACTACAGCAGAACAGCTAAATAACATGCACTACTAAGGCTTGAGTGCCAACACCAGTAATAATACACAGCTTTCAAAGCTGTTAAATTTGTGGCTTTATTCTGTGTACTACAAACAATTCCAATCATGTCTCTCAAAGTATAACCAACTAGTAATGTTGTTCTTCTTTTGTCTTTTCCTGGTTAGGGGTCGCCACAGCGGAACTCCGGTCCGCTAATGATTGGCAGTAGATTTTTTATGGGTGCCGAGGTGCCAGGTAGTAATATATTCTTGAAGTAGACGTGAAGCTTCAACTCACAAGATTTATTTTGTTCTTCTCTTGAGGTGAATTTCTTGACATCCATTTTTTCAAATGTGTAACAACTTCATTATGATCAAATACCTGATGAAGATCCTCTGTGAGATTCACATGTGATTTTAACATGAATATTTTTTTAGGTTTAGTGGATAATATTTTAAGTCTGTCTTGCATACTTATGATATACAAACTATAGTTAAAAGGAAGAGAAAAATAGTTAAAAAAATAAAATTAAAAAAAGAGGACCAGTTCTGGAAATTAAGAATGGTATTTTTTAACCTCATAGACATATTATGGAAACTATGCAAAGTTGTATGAAAACTATATAAACAAAAATGTATTAGATTATGCTTATCTTCATCAAGTTGGTGATTACAGTTCAACATAGCAATGGTTCTCAGAATGCTTAACTAATTAATATGGAAACTGCGGATGAACCTGTTGCTTTCATAATGTATTTACTCAGACTGTTGTCTAGAAGGTAATAGTTATATGATAAATAACTGCCTGAGCTAAAGCTATGTAGTCCATATGCTGTAGTACTGTAGATGCTACATTTCTAGTTTTTTTTTGTGTGTGTGTGTGTGTGTGTGTGTGTGTGTGTGTGTGTGTGTGTGTGTTTGTCTGTGTTTTATTTATTTATTTATTTATTTAGTTGTCTTTTCTGGGAAAGTCCGACTGGTCAGAGCCCATTTTCAACAGAGGCAGACAGGTCTCAGAAAAACAAGAGTTACAGTTGTCATGAAACAACAAACATAATTACAAGGCAGGTATATACAATAAAGTATTTACATCAACAATTTTAAGTTGATACAGTTGTTACAGCTGTAAAATCTCGCAGAAGTAAATGGATTGAAAGTGTAGAAGGGAAGCATTACTGTAAAAAAGTTTAGTGTTCAAGATACATAATATATATATATAAAATATATATATATATATATATATATATATATATATATATATATAAGTAGGTTATATAAATTATATAGGAAGGGAGGGAAGATATTGGCAACATATAGGAGGGCAGTGGTAATAGCATGTAACAGAGTGCAGGGTATAGAATTGGTCCTATTTAGGCTGCCTGTTCCAACTGGTGTATCTGGAAGGTTCATAACTTAGATATACAGGAGATGCAGTGACTTGGACCAGTTAAAAAAGAGCAAGATGAGAAGTGTTGTTTAAAAAGGGGAAAATGAAGAGAGATGTACTGATTCAAGTGCAGGAGAGGAAGTTACTACGAGTGTAATGATTGAAGTAAAGGAAAAAGGGGCATATGAAGAGAGATGTACTGCTTCAAGTGCAGGAGGGGAAGTTACTACGAGTGTAATGATTGAAGTAAAGGAAAAAGGGGCATATGAAGAGAGATGTACTGATTCAAGTGCAGGAGGGGAAGTTACTACGAGTGTAATGATTGAAGTAAAGGAAAAAGGGGCACATGAAGAGAGATGTACTGATTCAAGTGCAGGAGGGGAAGTTACTACGAGTGTAATGATTGAAGTAAAGGAAAAAGGGGCATATGAAGAGAGATGTACTGATTCAAGTGCAGGAGGGGAAGTTACTACGAGTGTAATGATTGAAGTAAAGGAAAAAGGGGCATATGAAGAGAGATGTACTGATTCAAGTGCAGGAGGGGAAGCTGCTACGAGTGTAATGATTGAAGTAAAGGATAAAGGGGCATATGAAGAGAGATGTACTGATTGAAGTGCAGGAGGGGAAGTTACTACGAGTGTAATGATTGAAGTAAAGGAAAAAGGGGCACATGAAGAGAGATGTATGGATTCAAGTACAGGAGGGGAAGTTACTATGAGTGTAATGATTGAAGTAAAGGAAAAAGGGGCATATGAATAGAGATGTACTGATTCAAGTGCAGGAGGGGAAGTTACTACGAGTGTAATGATTGAAGTAAAGGAAAAAGGGGCATATGAATAGAGATGTACTGATTCAAGTGCAGGAGGGGAAACTGCTATGAGTGTAATTGAAGTAAAGGAAAAAGGGGCATATGAATAGAGATGTACTGATTCAAGTGCAGGAGGGGAAGTTGCTACGAGTGTAATGATTGAAGTAAAGGAGAGCAAAAAGTTAGTGAGAAGCAGTAATAATTTTGTGCTTTCACTAGCCACTTCAACCTCGTGATGAACATGAGCAAGACCAGGATTGAGTAAATTATTGTTTAAGATGGATTTTTTTATAGCTTGGGATATTTGTAATCATTTTACTTGTGTAGGGATGGTGTTCCAGAGTTTGAAGATGTAACAGGGGTATAGTGAGTCCTCCAATGAATTATTGGCTTTAGTAGTGCTTAGTAGAAATGTATCACCAGAATGGAGGCCCTTTGGAGGAGTGTAGGGCAATAATTTGTTTTAATGCTGGACATTGTTCAGGAAACTATATCAGTTTGTATGCCATAAGTAGCTGAGACTATGTTATATAGTTGTTAAGTTCTAGTAAGTTTAGCTGTTTTAAAGCCTGGCAGTGGTCATCTCAGTGTGCAGTCTTGATAGCAAGTTTAGCTACTTTGTTGTAACAGGAGGCTAGTTTAGATCTTAATGTAGAGCTTAGGTTTGTAAGGATTGAGAGAGACCTATAGAAGAGAGTTCAATGAGTAAATGCTGGTGTGAAACAGTGTCCAAAGCTTTGGGTAGGTCTCGGACCACAGTGGACACAAGGATACCATTGTTCCTATACTGGTTTATAGTGTTAGTGAAGTGCAGGAGGGTACTGGTTCTGCTGTGCTGGGGTCTGAAACCATGCTGTGTTTCAGAGAGCCCATTATTTGAATTTAGTTGATCTAAAAACTGAGCATGAATAAAATGTTCAACTATTTTTGATAGGGGAGGAGGATTGTAATGGCCCTGTAGTTTTTAAATTCCCTGGATGTACCACCTTTGTGTAAAGATATAATAATGCATTTTTTCAGATGAAAGGAATATAATTTTCATAAATAAATCTATTTAGCAATATAGAGAGTGGAAAAACAACTGGTTAGCAGCTAGGGTGGTTGATTTTAGCTAATGCAGGAGTATTTTAATAGCAGATGTAGGTACTGGGCTGAAGTCAAATAACTGAGGATATTTAGCAGAGGCCACAGGTACTGAGAGGGTTGTGAAAGTATGTTTATGAGGTACAATTCAGTCTGTATACAATAGTTGTTAAATTGTGTGGGAGGTGAATCAGTATTATTGCTGGATGTAGAGGTGGGGGTGGTAATTTGTCCTGGATGTAAAAATTTGTTTATGGATGTCCAGAAAAGTTGGGGTTGTTTTGATGCTTATTTTAGAGGCTGTTATAATATGGTTGTTTATCATATTTTATTTGGCATTTTATTCTATACCTTAGTTGCCTGAAATGTTGAAATGTATTTTGTGTTCTGTGTTTGAGCCACTCTTTTCAGTCTTTGTCACGCTGTAGTATCCATTTCATAGTTTCTTTTTTTAGTCATGGTGCAGGATTGGATTTGACCCTTTTAGTATGTACTGGGGTTAGGTTATTGCAATTTTGTTTTAGGAATATCACATTAAAGTGTGAGACAGCAGAGTCTAAGGGCATAGATTTTAATATTTTCCAGTTATATTCTATTAAGGATTTCGTAAAAGTGCATTTGTCAAAGTTTTTTGAGTTACAAACTGGGTTGCAATTATATGTTAATCTTGGATATTGTAACTTCTGAGAGCATAAGTAGGTTGATGATTACTTAGGCTGTCTGGAAGGCTAACGGCTGCCATAATTCTGTTGGGTCTATCAGTAAGAATCCAGTCTAATGCTGATTGCCTACCAGTACTTTTGTGGACTTTAGTAATTAAATGTGTAAAGCTGTATAGGTTTATGGAATCAGATGGAGTGTTGTTATTGATAAGCTGCCAGTCTATATTTAGGTCTCCTATTATTATTGTTTCATGTTATATATGGTGGGATATCAAGTTTAGGATATTTTCCACAGTGGTAATGTTTTCACCTGCTGGGATATATATGGCTGCTAAACAAAACATTTTGATATTATTGATTTTGAGATGTAATATAATGAGTTCTGCATTATTAGACTGTGGTATCTCCTATACATATGCAATTATGTTTAAGGAATTCTTGAACATGATGGCTAGTCCACCTACCTGCTAATTTTTCCTGTCAAGCCTAATTATACTGAAACCAAGTGGGATAATTTCATTGTTGTTTATGCCTTTTTTCAGCCACGTTTCTGTATTTAGGATTACATCTGGTAGTGTTTTTATAGATATATATATATAAATATATATATATATATATATATATATATATATATATACACATGTATGTATGTATTTGTGTGTGTGCATTTATGTGTTTATGTGCATTAATAAACAATGTCACAAACTGAATTACCAAGACACATTGCATCTGGTAAATAATTTTAACTTTCCTTTCATCAACAATCTATTTTATCAGCCAACTAAAGCCAGTCAACAAAAAAAGAAATACTTACCTTTTCAGATCAGGTACAGTAATAAACAAGAAGACATCCTCCTACGGCATAGACATAATTGGTTTGAACTGCGGCACTGTTAAAGAAAGAGTGAGCAGAACCATAGCTTGTAGGTTTGGGGTTACAAGCAGGGGTAGTAATACGGTACAGGTTAGAACACATGAGTAAGGTGGTACGGGGGGGGGTGTCCTTTTGCCTGAGTGCCTATGTTGCATTTCCAGATGTGACTGTATCAACCTTTTTACACATTAGCAGGGCTCAACTGAGCTGTTTGCTGGTGCAACTCATTTTTGTGATTCTATTCACTGATATCTAAATACTTTTTTAAATTACATGTCTTTCTTTTCACATATATTTGCAAAATAGTTCTTTTTACCACAGATTCTGTAAAAATTGATTAAATGCAGGGCAACTCTTCCACTCATTTTTATGACTGCAACTAGTACCCAAGTTGTGGATTTCATGTGCACCATATTTGTGTGCACCCCATGGTCCTCTTTCTTCTGTACGTTGCTGTTGCTATGCATTCTTATTCCTGCTTCTCCCTTTCCCAATTATTTGATTTCCATTTTATTTTGCACACACATATATTTCAGTTAATTCTTATAAATGTATAACAATAATTTTACCTGATTAGAACACATGTATATTTTAATAATGTCATGTCTGTTTCTCTTAATAACCTGGTGTTTCTTATAGTACAGACTATTCTGTGTCTGAATTCAGCATCTTTGTTTCAGTTCTTCAAATGAGTAACATAATTTAATCTGTATGACCTTGTGCCTTTGTAAAGCACAAGTACTGACTAAATGTTGAATCCTCTTGTTTATTGTACTTTTGTTATTCTTCTATTTATGAAGAGTAAAAATATTAAAACACATTCAAGGATTATTTCCCAGTGCCCTGCTGAAATGTGGCACAGCACACCTTTTCAAATATCTTGGCTTCTTTATTTACTGTGAAGAATACATCAAATGAACATTTCCTAGGTTTCTGATAAGATGCCTAGATTGAAAAAGTAAAAGAATTATTGACAGTTGCATATGGAGCATTTTTCTAATTAAATGTTTTAACATTTTATTTATTTTCTTTATTTATTTTACTTGCAAGCCTATAAACTGTTCAAAAATAATCAGTTCAGTATAAATTCCCATGTATATCTACATTAGTTGAAGCTACTGTTGTCAGCTGTGTAGTTTGCAGGTGATTGGACTGCAGTACTTTTTTGTTTGTTTGTTTTTTGTTTGTTTGTTTTTGAATTGTGAAGGTGTTTAAATTTGTGTTTTGAAAAGTACAGGGAAGACATAAATGATGAAAAGCAGAACTTAGTCTTTCATTTCATTGAGTGGCTTATGGTAATAAAAGCAGCTGGATTAACTAAGTTTATCAACATGATATAATTTTTAGTAGTTTATTAGCAATTATACAACGACCCTCCATTAATATTCCAAAACGTGCATGCTGATTGGTCAACATGCACGGTGTAAATCAGACTTATACTAATGGAAAAAGGTCCGGTCGCTCGGACATTTTCCATTAGTATAAGTCTTTTTTTACAGCAACGGAGAACGCAAGATCTCCATTGCTTTTTAGACACTGTCTCGCTATGTTAAAGGAGTTTAACATAGTGAGACAGCTTTAAAAAAATTAACGGAGATCTTCCTTTTTCCGTTGCTTTTCTTAAAGCTGTCTCGCTTTGTTAAATGGGGTTAAGAAAGTGAGACAGCTTTAAAAAAAGCAACGGAGATTCTCTGTTGCTTTTTTTAAAGCTATCTCGCTATGTTAAACTCCTTTAACATAGCGAGACACTTTGTAAAAAGCAACGGAGATCTTGCTTTCTCCATTGCTTCCACCCTCAGCTCTGATGTACTGCATAAGCATATGCATGCGCAGTACATCAGAACTGCCGCAGAATACCAGACAGCTGTGGAAGGGCAGCAAGGAGGTATTATACAATGTCATTATTTAAGAAAAGTAAGTTTTTTTTTTCTTAAATAATGTCATTGTATAATAGCAATAACGCACTTCTGGGTGTGGGCAATGCTGGATTTACCCACGGTTGTCTTTGGCCACTCAGGCTTTGCCCTCATGACCAAACCACACCAACCGTGGGTAAATCCAGCATTACCCACACCCAGGCATGGGTTATTGCTATAATATTCAATTTGCAGGGCCTGCTGTTATTTATTTGTTTACTGCCTATAATGTTGTGTATATTTGTGCTGTCTGCTGTTTGGAAGGGGTAGGGTGATGTAATGCAGAAGTACATATGATTTGGGGTTTATATTTTTTATTATTATAGTCATGATTACAAACAGAAACCTATTAGGTTTACTTTTGAAATTATTTGTGTTGTGATTGATATGCAGATTGATGGAAAATCTAATTAGTAGGTTTTGGTTAATTATACAATAATCAACTATTATTTAAGCTGACAATTTCTTGCACACAGACACTTATTGATAGATAGACATATATATAGAAATAGATATAGATATAATGTGTATATAGATATAGATATTATGTATCATGAATGTTCAATTTGTTACAACTTTAGCATAAGAAAGACTGATTAAAAACACACCAAACATTCATTTCACTGACAAGACAAATGCCTGAACATCAACAGAACATCAATAGATTGAAAAAGGAAAACAAATTCCTTTTCCAATCTATAAACCACTAATACAGCACACCAATCAGACCAAGGTTATGTGACTACAGAATCAAAAATAAACGTCAGGACCCATCTCTGTCACTGTGATAGTTCATTTGTGCATATCATGTCTTCTAGAGACACAACACTGAAACTGCTTTGAGTGTTAGTAAGTGTATAATTGCTAATTAATTGCACTCTTTGATAGTCAAAATGCCCAAATGTGTCATTACACTCTAATTTTAGAGAATGTCTTTCCAGACCACTGAGGAATTTGGCAGTCTGCAACTTTACAAAGTGATACCATGTCATTAGAAAATGGTGTCCTTCATTAAATTCTCTGTAGCCGTTTCAAGACCTCCTTTAAACTGTCAATCATAACAGACAGCAGTCCCTTTATTTCCCTCATTATCTGGGCAATTAGTGGAAAAGTCTTTACAATAACAGTACTTAAAGTGCCAGGAGCAGACCGTTTCCTTTAAATCATTTACTCAGTTTATCTCTTTGTAACTGAATAACAGATCAGGCTTAGCAGCGAAGGTGAAAATGACAGAGCTTGTGACAGCAGCATATTTAAAATAAGCTGCCAAATAACAAAAGAAATGAGTTATGTTCAAATGTCTTACACATTCACACATGTACACGTGTAGGTAGACTGATTTATAAATATATAAATAGATATATAGATATACAGATATGGACATAATTCTTTTACTTCTAAAGTTTACCTTTGAAATCTCTGCTTAAGCATGACAACATCATCTCTTTCTCATGATCTGCTTGTAAGATAAACACATTGAAGAAATGTTGTAACTTTCTGCATTCATTTATTCATTAGATGTTAAGACAGCTACAAAAATAAACATGAATAATTATTGTTCACACAAATGTAGCATAGCTTACTACTGCAATAATAAAAATCCTAACAACATTTTGACCTTAAAATGTAAAAGTATTTTATGGTATTTGTCAAAAACGCTACCTGGAGATTAAAATAGTAGTAGTAATCTGTCTTGCCTTCTTTAAATGTTAATTATTTATTACCCAGGTAAAAGGTCCATCAGGACCAATCACTTCTTTACACAGGTGTCCTGTGAGCATTGATTTGTGTAAGTGACTTGAAATGAAATTCACAGTATATATTCAGATTTCATGGGAATCAAACTCAGGTCAACAATATAGCACTCATTTATAGCTTGTTGATTTTATCCACCTAGTAACAGTGGTAGCCAGTTAGTAAAAATAAAATGATTATATTTTAGCATCTCATTTCTGTGGCTTCCCTGAGGGTCATGATCCTGTAACTCACTACTTGTTTGGTCATGTTAGAATAAAACTTGTGACTGCCTAAGACTGGTGCACGCTGCTTTTAAGAGTTTCTCCCTTCACTGATGCTGGACATCTGTGGTGTTGTTACATATAAGATCTGAGGAATTGGGAATTAACCCTCCATCAAGTGTTCTGCACCATTCCATTATATGTAACAAACAGGTGTTAGATGTTGTAATGAATGACCTGAGAAAAGAAGGATCCAAGATTTCATCTGTCACAACAGAAGTCATTTATATTACACCTACATAAAGAACATATTTGGAAGAATGCAACCATAATTTTGCTTTCTGCTGTGTATTAAGCTGACTTTCCATTTATGCTGGGATATGCATATAAATTCAAACTCATCAATAGGTTCCACAGTGACTGACAGTGAAATGCAATATATACATACAAGAAAAAATAAAGGCAATTCCATTAGTCATGCATTGAATAGAAATGAAGAACCCTGGAACTTGGCATATTTAGTCTTTCAGTGAGACTGTAGGTGCTTTGTTTTTATCTTGGTTAAGACATGCACTTGCCATCATATAGTTCACTCCCTCAGTCTGGTAATGTTTAGTGTAACTTTTATGTTGATGCAAGCAGAAAAATGTAAAGGCATGGAATAGTAAATCCCATGTCACCTTACCGTTTCCAAATGTCTGTACTATCTGTTCTGAGTTTCTGCCAAAAAACTTGTATTCAAAAGGACCTTAGGAAAAAAACAGAAATGCTTACAGGATAATTGTTATAGTACATGGTTCAATGGATTCTATATCCTCTTAACCTTGGAACTCATAGGCAGTTGCTACTTGTAATAAAAAAATTTGCAGTATTGCTAGAATATCTTGAAATGAGAATGCATGTATCTTTTTTAGCAAAATCCCTAATTTAAGCAGCTGATATGTCAATCATAATTACTATTTGACATATAAAACGTATCTACATACATAAATACATGTATACATAAACACATAATAAAATATAATATTCATTGGTAACATTATTAACTATATACTGTAACAAATAGTGATTTTTGTCATTCTTTCAGTTACTAAAATTAGTTTTGGCACAGACTAATTTGTCCAGATACACCACTGTAGGGATGGTGTGTGTGTGTGTGGGGGGGGGGGGGGTTGGGATGAGTGAAATTAGGGAATGGGAAATAGAGTTAGGTATGAGTAATGGGAAGGTAAGGGTTAATGGTTAGAAAGGAAGGAAGGTCTAGAGAGGAAGTGATGTAATGAGTAGGGAGGAGTTTGCTGGATTTTATACAGTAACTGGCAGTTAGGGGAATCACATACTGGCATGGGATTGTTGATTTTGTCCTCCCTCCTTTTGCTTAAGTTATGTTGATTTTAGATATTTGGGGCCTAAGTAAGCCTAGCCAACAAGGTTCCCTGGCTTACGCCACCCAAGAAAGTTAATTTCTTGTGCCCCTGTTGAGCAGAGCCACAGAAGTGATCCCTGGGGTGTATTTCCTATTTCTTACACTTCACAGTCCTTAATACAGTAAATCGGTATCTGGACTAGGCTAGTTACAGGAAAGGTGAGAAACAAGTGCAAACATGGGCTTTTAAACCAGAAAGTTGAAAGAGATGGAAAAACTGTACAAATGGCCAATAAATTACAATTTCTGGGCCAGAAACCACTCTTGTGGTAGATTGGCTACCTAATGCTTACCACTCCCACTGATAAGCTAGAAGGCATTCCTCCAACACAGAAAGGCTTGGGGGCAAGGGCGCCCGCAGGCAGGTGCAAGGGGGTGCACTTGCACCCCCCTGGAATAGTAGGCTGACTAGTTTAAAAAAAAGTTTTTTTTTTTTTTTTTGGGCGCATTCTTCTTTAAGAAGAAAGGAGTCCAGTCGCGGGTGTGCTGACATCATCGCTCAGCGAGCGGGAATTGACACGGACGGTTTTGGTTTCGGATTCGCAAGCGGGAACTGAGACGGACTTCACTGAAGATGGAGGCGGGACACGGACGGTTTCGGGTTCACAAGCGCGATGGATGGACGGATACTTAGGAGCACGCCGCGCGGAAACTGAAATGGACAGAAGATGGGACACTTTCAGAGTGAGTAGTTGGATGGAAGATGGGACAGTGATGTGTATGTGTGTGTGGAAGAAAGGGTACTAAGTCTTGGAGGAAGGCGTGATGCACCTCTTACTACTGTTTTCTATTTCATTGACTTCAGTATTTAAAATTTTTTTTCTTAAGGATTTAGTTGATTTTATTTGAATGAATGTGGAAAGGTCTTCAGATTTTCAGTAAGGTTATTTTTTTTCTGGTTTTTGAGAAGCCTTTTGTGGATCTGTCTTTTTTTTTCTCCTTCTTTTCTCTTTTCATTGTTTGCACCTGCAGGGGTATGCTGCTGGCTTTTCTCACACTTTCTTTTAATTCTGGCATGAAAAGTGTTAATGATGCTCCATTTGGTTATGCCAAGACATTCTTACATATAGTCAGGTAGCATATGTTTGTTCTAATTTAACTGGATTGTTTGTACTTTGGTATAGTCCATTTTTACAGTGGTGAGCAGAGAGAGGACCAACATTTTCTGTTTTATTCCAAATCATTTTGAGCACTAATGGAAGGCTTTTGCTATGCTGTATTGAATTAACATCTCTGCAGGTCCTGCCTCCTATAGCAGTCCATAGTAACGTATAATACAATTTTTTCCAGATTTGTATTTTAAACATTTTTTTAAGTGACTAGAAATACACTAATTTTATTTTCAAGATCCTTTGAGACAAATTTTGTTTTGTTTGACTCCACACTGATCTTGAGGATATGCTACTTTAAATATGGTGCACTCTTAGTATAGTGTGTATGTGTGTGTGTGTGTAAGAGGGAGGTAGCATACTTCAGAAGAAGTCTTTTGACGAAAGTGGTCAATAAATAGTTTGATACGCTAATTTTCCGGTAACCCCGCTGATTTTTTGGTCCATGCGAGGTTCTTATTTGGTGGTTTTTATTTTACCTTGGTTTTTGTGGTGTTTTTTTTACTAATGTATGAAAGAATGCAAAAAAAGCCTTGTATCAATTACATTTTAGCAAACATAAAAGAAAAGGTAGATATGATGCTTTTGTTCATAAATTTAGAAGAAGTGGTCCAAACATATATCTTGTAAAGAAAATGTTTTATTTTCCAAATGAAAGGCAAATGGACTATGTAAATTAAAAAAAGGTGCACTTTAAAATTATTTACTGAGTATTAAATATGTCTCAGAATATAGGAAGCCTATCCATGCATCCAAATGTGAAAGGATTCTATCCTAATGAAAATTGATACAGCTTCAAAAACTTTCCAAAGTATATTGTAGAAACTTAAAAATGCCTACCTGAAATAGCACAGATTGAAGATAGCATGAAAGCAAGAATGACAAATATTTTCAGGTCCTTTAGTTTCATTTCCTTTTTTCTAGTATTAACTTTTTAAAGATGGATGTCACTCATTTCACACAGATCTCTCCCTGTTTCCTGCTCCTATTTCTCTCCATTATCTTGTAAAGGAGACAGCAGATAGGCTTCACAAGTTTCCAGCATGGCATTTTAATAAACTTCAAACAGATTATTTAATTTCACTCCTATCTCAGTGACATGAGGGCTCTGTTTCACAGCTTAAGTAGGCATATAGGACTTCCGTAGTATTATGAGTTTGTAATCCTGTCCTGTTGACAAGAAAGTCAGTTCATTATAATGCTGACTCACAGGCCTGGTAAAAATAAAGTACTTTCCAGTGCAGTTCCATTTTGTGACACTAAAAAAAATGAATTCTGCATGTATATTTATGTGATATTATGTATACAATGCATTAAGGTCATACACAGTAAAGGGTTTCTTTTTCCATTTGCTGGAATAATTTTAAATATGCATATAGGCATTTATTTTTTGTTTGCTGTATTTTCTAATACTAATGGGTGTAAATTGATATGCTTTTGCTATGTTAAATTAAAATATGAACAGGAGGTGGTTATCAAGTATGAATGGACAGTGCAGTGGTGCAGTGGTTTGCATTGTCACCTCACAGCAAGAGGTCTCCAGTTTGATTCTTGGCAGGGTGCCTTCTCTGTGGAGTGTGCATGTCCTCCCTGTGTTTGTGTGGGCTTCCTCTGGGTGCTGTGGTTTCCTCCCATGTCACAAAAACATGTATCTGGAGCGTTTTTCCCCAGGCCTCTACTGAAAATTGGCTTGTTCCAATTTGGACTTTCCTGGTAAACACGTTAAATAAATAAATATTTATGAGTTAAAATATGCAACTCTGATTATTATCTTATATTAGTCAGTGCGCAAAAACATATTATCTAGCTAGTGGCATAGATGGATAAAACCCTCAATACAGTCCAGGCGACTCAGGTTCAATTAGGTGTCTGATGTAGTGGCAGGTTGAAATGGGTGCTACCATGTACCACAGGGGACCAAGTGGAGGGGGAAAGCATCAGAGGTAGATGATAAAAAATTTAATAGACCCCCCCTGGTGGATGTGACTGGTCAGATCCCACAGGACAACCTCAAGTTCTTGTCATTAGGAGCCCTTTCGGAGATGGTTGAAGATGCATCCGGCAGACCTGGAGATGGCCATGTGGCGTGGCACTGGGTAGGAAGGCATACAGTGATGGGGGAGGGAGAAAAATTCTCAAAAAATGTTATCTAGACATTCTCATTTGCAGTTTTCCATAGCTGTGACTTTCCTTAACCAAGTCATATAATGATTTTCTAAAGTTTATGAGTCTTTCATTAAAACTGTCATCCATAAGGATGAAAACAAAAGCATGTATTCAGTACAGATGCAGCTCTTTAATGAACCTATTTTATCAGTGTCAGTAATACATCAGGTAGCACACTTTCCTTTGATGCAGAAGACCAGAAGGCTGTGGATTCTATTTCCACTCTAGGTAACTAGATTGCTGACACTACAGTACAGTGCTGGGGAGGTGCTGCATTCCTGAGTGTGTGTTATACTTTGGAAGGAACATTAAACTAAGATCCCATCTGACTGAGTTAGTGATACCTCAGGTGGATAAAAAAGATCCCATTCCACCTATTGAAAATAGTAGGTGCAGTTCCCTGATACTCTGGACAAATTTTCCCTTGTATAAGAAATACCATATCTCCCCTTAAAAAAAAGCTAATAGGCTACTAGAACTAATCCTGACAACAAAGGATAAATACAATAAATTATCCACTTTGTAAGCTGCTAATAAATGTTCTAAATATTATAAGTTTGTACAGTAACCTCACACACCCTTTCCTCCTTTTAACTTCTCCTTAGCTCTTCTTTCAGACTACCCTTCTTAAAAGTCAGCTTGAGTATCTTCCTCTATACTGTTTCCATACCCCTACAAATTTATTCTCCTTGTTGAGTATCTTTGCCACTTTAAGATTTCCTTCCCTCCTTCTTAAAGAATTTTCTGTTTCGTTACCTTTCTATGTTTAGCTAGACAACCGTTTATCCACTATGCCCACAACATCAGGAGCATGCTCCTCTCTTCCACTTTTTCTTCCATTCTTCCAACCAAAATAAATGTCCGCCTTCCATCTTCAGTTATGCTATCATTATTTCTAATTATTGACAAGTTTTTGACATATCAAATTTGCCCACTCACATCCCCACATTACAGAACTAATTCAAGCCTGACCAGAATTATTGTGTGTGTGTGTGTGGGGGGGGGGGGGGGAGGTAGCATACCCCTCAGCTGTCCAGGTTTTTGCAGAATGTCCAGATTTTTGCCCCATATTCCTCCTGAAAAGGATTGAAGTTGCTAAATAATGAGATTTCAGTTTTAGACATCATATCATTTAGAAAAATGCATACTAACACAAATCATGTTACTCTTGCAATTTTCTAAGTTTATGACAGCCATATTTATAATCTGTCCCTATTTATTTTAGGTTTTGTCCAGACGTCTTGCACTAAGGTTGAGGTGTGTGGTATGTTTGTGTGAGAGAGACACACACACAGTGAAATGCCCAAGTTAGAGTTAGCAGGTGGAATTTATTTTCAAATGCATTTTCAAGGAACTGTGAGTTTTAAGGGAAGCAAAGTTTACTGCTGCTCATGCCAAGTCTATTTACAATGTGCAACTGTTTTGTTTAGCAAATGGTATCTCTATTGTGCTATAAAGTTTTAAAGCTATAGTAGTTAGTAGCACCACAAGTAGAATACTTACATCTTAATGTAGAGGCTTGAGGTTTTATTCATACAGCATGTACATTTGTATGCTGCAGTCCTGAGGATGTCCTCCTTTGGATGAAATGCCTAATAACTATGAATCTGTTTTTCAGCTTGCCATCCATTTTCTATTGCAATATACCAGCTTACCATTTTTTTTAATTTAACATTGGCAATTTATTCTTTGACGACAGCAGGCACTGAGTTTGTAGATGAAACACTGAAATATACAGTTGTTTTCTAGCAACAACCTCTTCATTAGTTTCAGATATATTTAATGCGGAATTATTCAGATTACTTTTACTTGGCAGAGATTGTGTGTATTGACTGATATTGGTGGATTGTAATGAGTGGCCTTTTATGGTTGAAATGTTCTAAATTGGGCAGTTTGTCATTATTGGTTTGTATGTTTTGTTTCATTGCTTACTGGAAAAATGTTCAAAACTATAAATTTAAAACACACTCAAACAAGTGTTGCTGTATAATACAAGGGATATAATTCAGTTATATATTATATATTATAATTAATACAATCAGGTAAATCAAATAACTTTTGCATGGCCCTAACAGTGTGCAAGGAGCCTATTGCTTGAAAACAGTTCAAAGGTAAATAATCTGCCACTGGCCAGATGCATTTTCTTTGAATGTGGGTTTCAATGCTGTTTCATTGAATGTGAGTTTCAAAAGTAGAGAAGCTTTAATGCCAAGTCTGTTTTCGTTGTAAGACTATTGCTTTGTTTAGGTTTAGTAAATGTCTATCAGTATTTGGGCTATAATGTTTGAAATAAAAGTTGTAAATTAAATCCAACTGCCTGTAATCATTGTAGAACTAAAGCATAAATCAGTATGTACACAGATTTGAACAGTGTCTATGGCAAATGGGGAGAAATAGCCAAGTAATGGGACACTTGAATGGCTGTGTGGGCGGGGCTTGAGGTGGGTGGATGTGGGCGGGGCTGTGTTGGCAGGGGGCGGGGAGAGCTATGTGGGTGGGGCTCTGGGTTTGCACCCCCCTGCAAAAAATCCTGCGGGCTCCCTTGCTTGGGGGGCTCAGAAGCTTACAAGCAGTCCTGGATACAGCAAATCTGTATCTGGACTAGACTAGCTATAGGAAAGGTGGGAAACAAGCACAAACATGGGCTTTTAAACCAGAAGGTTGAAAGAGATGGAAAAACTGCCCAAATGGCCAATAAACTACAATTTCTGGGCCAGAAACCTCTCTTGTGGTAGATAGGCTACCTAGTGCTTACCACTCCCACTGATAAGCTAGAAGGCTTCCCTCCAACACAGAAAGGGTTGGGGGTGGCTCAACAGCTTACAAGCAGTCCTGGGTACAGCAAATCTGTATCTGGACTAGACTAATTACAGAAAAGGTGAGAAACAAGCACAAATGCAGGCTTTTAAACCAGAAGGTTGAAAGAGATAGAAAAACTGCCCAAACGGCCAATAAACTACAATTTATGGGCCAGAAACCACTCTTGTGGTAGATAGACTACCTAGTGCTTACCACTCCCACTGATAAGCTAGAAGGCTTCCCTCCAACACAGAAAGGCTTGGTAGGCTCAGAAGCTTACAAACAGTCCTGAATACAGCAAATCTGTATCTGGACTAGACTAGTTACAGGAAAGATGAGAAACAAGCACAAACACGGGCTTTTAAACCAGTAAGTTGAAAGAGATGGAAAAACTGCCAAATGGCTAATAAACTACAATTTGTGGGCCAGAAACCACTCTTGTGGTAGATAGGCTACATAGAGCTTACCACTCCCACTGATAAGCTAGAATGCTTCCCTCCAACACAGAAAGGCTTGGGGGGCTCAGAATCTTACAAACGGTCCTGGATACAGCAAATCTGTATCTGTACTGGACTAGTTACAGAAAAGGTGGGAAACAAGCGCAAACATGGACTTTTAGACCAGAAAGTTGAAAGAGATGGTAAAACTGCCAAACAGCCAATAAACTACAATTTCTATTTGGGCTAGTATAATGTATTTGTTGGTTACAGAAGGGAGCAACATCACGCTGCTTCAAACGGAAGGTTGAGTTTAAGTCAGCAGATTGATTTAATGCTGTTTTATGCCAGTTAACTGAAGGTGAGCAGGTAACGCTGCCTGCTATAATTTTTTTATGTTCTGTAATTTGTTAGAATTTATGACATATGAGTGTAATGAATTAATCATATGTTTAGTTGTTAAAAAATGGTTGTTTTATCCTAAATGATGTGGTTATTTGTGTGTAATGGGGGTCTGGACAAATGACCTTTTGTGTTCTTGCTGTTTAAACTAATGTATACTTGCAGTGCTTTGCATAGCCCTTCCCCTATCAGCAGTGGTCAGCTAACAAGTACCTGTTAAATGTGTTAAACTTCTCTACAGATTTTGTCCTTAAACAAATGATGTATTAAGACACACACATATGTCCAGAATGCAAATATTTTTCTCTTAATTTTCTTGCATTGCTACATTAATAACTTAAACACTTAGATATTTACTTGCATAGATTTTAAGTTATTTGTCCTATAGAAGAGCATAGTTCATGAAAGTTACCACCTTTTTTACTATGTACTCCTTTTTAAAACATTTATTCTGCAGATTGCAGTATCAATAATGGATATTTATTTCAGACACTAAGATAAGTCAGTGAACTGCTCTGATCAATCAGGATAAGTCATCGTCCTTTGTAAACATTCTAGTAATTTCTCATAATGATAACAGCAACATAAACTGCACAACTAACTAACTAATGAATGAACGAACTAATATAATTAAAACCCATTTATCACTGCAGTTGCAAATGTTTAACTATACAATTAAAATTTGGGGTTATGCAGTAGTTGTCACTTATATCCTGTTGTGTGGACTATTTATCACTGTGACTGCTAATATTTTTGAATAGGAATCAAATCCAGGACCATTTTTGAGGATTTAGTATGGAAGAGTTATGGTATATATCCTGTTATGGGGATTAAGGCATCTAACACAACCCAGAAATGATCAAATGCTGGATGTTATATTTCCTGCTCATACTCACAATTATTACCTACTGCTGCCAATGACTGTCTCTGTCTAAATATCTGAACCATAAAAAGTCTACTAGATTAAACTAAGTCAAGGGACATAAAGATGTCAGTAATATGTGCACCAGTAAATAGTAAGTTCCCTACCTTTCTATAGAGAACATTTTGATTTGTGCCCTGTTAAACATTGCCATGGTGTGTGTAATGTGAGGATGTTGTGTTAACACTCATGGTTCAAATGTTAGCTTTCATTAAATCATCCATTCTTATCTAAAAGGTATTGTCCACATCTAGCTTATAGTTCAGCAATGGAACCTGCTCAGTTTGTTTCCTGTGCTAATATTTTCACTTCTGATTGCTGATAACTGATACTGTAGTAGCTTAACCTTCTCTGTAAACATTTAATCCTGAATGTATCAATCAGGATATTTGCAGGTAGTCAGTGAGCAATATATATCTTTTGTTTATAGCACTGGATGTCAACCAGATGAAGAACATTGTATGTGTTTTTTTTTTGTTAATACCTGTGAGATGTCATGTTTACCACCAGCTAGCATCCTTCCTGTTGCACTCAACCTTGAATGGAAGCCATCTGAACCACAATTATTGCATTTTTATTTCTAAGACATTTACCTCTCCATCTTGTACTTTAACACTGTTTTGGGTAGTCATGCAACTTACTGTATTGCATCCAGTTTTTTTAACCATTAGGTAAATATGTTGCCCCAGCAAATTCTGTCCTGGCTAAAGAATAGATAATGATGCTGTAGGACATACGCACATCTAATATCGTTGAGAAGTCCTATCCTGTAGTTTATTGGAATACATATATGCTGCAACATATTTTAACTATGAAATATGCTATGATAATCCTTTTTAATAGTACATTATAGGTTATGTAGTGATACAGAATGTTAGATTTCTCAGGGTATGAAAACATTATATATATGTACATATGTACTATTCCAACAAAAAACGATGTCATGAAAGTAAAATATCAGCAATACACACATAAATAAGATCTTGTACTAATTTACAAAGACTGCAACAGTTTAAACACAGACTACATACTGATGCTACTTACAGAATTAGCACCAAACTACTATATTATTTGATGTTTAATTGTTCACCTCATAATGTAAAGACATAGATACCACAAAAGAAAGCATTTAATAGGATAGGAAATAAATAGAACAGTATTTTTTGTTGCTCTGTCAATAAGGTAACTAAAGCTCCTTTGCACGAGTTGAGGATGTGAACTTTCCTGTTGCACAACTGTAACACAATAAGATATGTTACATGGTTAGTATCCAGAAATGTGGTTAATGCTTAGCTAATTCCAAATTTGAGAACACCATGGTAGAAAAGGGTGGATCTGTGTTGCCCTGAAATTCTTTGTAAATGTAAGAACTCCAGTGATAGCTGCACTTTCCAAGGTAGCATAAAGTAACAGCTGCGGGATTCTTTAAAATGGCACTATTTTGAAAAATAAATGTATTACCCTTCCTAACAATACTGCTGTTATAATATGTCATTTAATTTATTTTTAGTTGGTGTTAGATAGTTGGAATTGCTGGCTGCAGGTTAACAATGTGCCATTCATGTGTGTGAGTGTACTTGCACAAGGTCTGTATAAAGTACAGTTGCTACCCCTTCATTCTTCAGTCATTCTATGTATATGTATTGTTGCTTAATCAATTACCTATGTTTAGACTGAATATTTTGAATACAATTACTTTAAAAAATGTGCTGGTAGGAATTAATTTGCATATTCCTCTGCTTTGTTCAGCTGGCAAAGTGAAAAGGATGGTGGCTTATTTATTATGTATGTATGTATGCATGCATGTATTTATTTTTATTTTGAAGCTGCATTGATGTCTGTTTTACTGTTGCTAACACATGCTGTATGCTCAGTCTAAGCCCTAATTTGTATAGGCGATTGCAAATTTTTCCTGGTTATGCTTATTGCATTGCCCAGTGTTTACATTTTTTGCAAGTTTGAAATCTACCATTGTGTAATATTTATTTATATTTAAATTTAAATTGCATTAATGTTGTGTGTGTGTGTGTGTGTGTGTGTGTGTGTGTGTGTGTGTGTGTGTGTGTGTGTGTGTGTGTGTGTGAATAAACATCATATACCTCTTAGATCTAAATAAATAAAAATAAATAAATAATAGCAAGCACATTGGAATGTACTTATTCATGAAGTTACATCGGAGGTCTTCTAAGTTCACCAATCATAGACTATGGATTTACCTGCTTTATGGTATGATAAAAATCCCACCTTATAGAAATTGTTTGCAAATATTGACGTCACAGGAGAAATTTTGAGAGATACAACATGAAAATGAAATACCTACTGTTAGATATAATAAAATGAGAATTTGCATAAATAATTTAATATCTGTACCATGCCTGAGAGGAAGTTATATGAGAGAGTTATATCCTATGAATGAAACACCTGTCTTTTATTTAGATATATTTATACATTTGTATGTATGATTTACTAAATTATGGGAATACATAAATAAATTTCAAAGAAAATGCAGAGCCATAAAATCTGAATACTTACTAGATGAATACATATGATTTTGCTATAAAGCATAACACAAATCGTCACTGTGTACATTTCTGATTCATCCAGATGATGAGTACTAAAAACAGAACTACAGCAATAAGCTCTTTTTGAAAGTTTAACATATTTCACTGCAGACACTTTATGAATGGTGCAAACACATTTCTTATGCAGTAATGCCTTTTAAGCATCTTTGCAAAAATGACATCAACTCAAAAGAGGCAGAGGCAAATTAAAATAAAAATATAAATAGGGTAGTAAAAACTTCTGAATGCACTTCATCTGCATCATAATGAGGGTGTCCATTAAACCTCAAGGTGCAAAGTGTCATAAAATAATAAATGTATGCTATCCTGCTGCTAATATTTAATGAGAAGTAAAAACATTCAACATTTCAGTTGATATGCTGCAGGTAACCCAGATAAGTATGAATTAGAAAGCCGACTGTGTCATTATAGAAGATAAAAGCTACTACTGCATGCATATCTGATCATTTCTAAGGAAACATTTTTTTCATCTTGTAGTGCACAGATATTCTTAGAATGGTATAGATGGAAGAATGATGCATACAATTCTACGAATGTTAAAATTTAAAAATGCTTATTGGTTAATTTAAAAAAAATGCTTTCAGTATCACTGCTGGTTAATAATGACAAATTCAAAACAGGTAATACATTTGCTATACTAAAATATTCACTTCTTTACATGTTTATTTTTACGTACAAATTACAAGTTATGATCTAGGAATCACAGATAAAAGATTTGTTATCCTGGTGGCTTTGTAGACAATGGGGTGATGGAGACAGCTACCCTAGGAGCAAGATTTGGGGGGGGGGGTGTTTCAGTTGCTGAGTGTAGATACCATTGCAGGGTTGATATATGCTAAAATGTTTCAGTATTTTTATACATTTTCACAATTTCATATATTATCATTCCTGACAAAGTTGAGCTCTTCTTATATTATAATGATTCATTATATATCTACCACATCAACCATGTAAATACCAATAATATTTATCTATAACTATCTTCCACCTTTAAAACAAAGTCTATTTTTCAGCGATTTCGGATTCCGCTTTGAATTTCTATTTCCTGGCTATTGCGTTTTTCAGCAACTGTCATCATCATATTTACTAATGACTGTTAGTTTACTTGTAAATTCTACTAAAAGACTTTTATTATTTATTTATTTAACATCTGTTAACCAGGAAAGTCCGACTTAGAATGGAGCCAATTTTCAGCAGAGGCCTGGGGAGAAACACTCCAGATGCATGTCTTTATAACGTGGGAGGAAAACGAAGGAAACCCACATGAATGCAGGGAGGATATGCAGACACTGCACAGAAGGCACCCCAGCCAAGAACTGTACTGGAGAACCTCTTGCTGTGAGGCAACAATGCTATCACTGCACCACTGCACCATCATATATTTTCAAGTGCCTTGGTATAAGCATTACAATATACTTTAATGGATGGATGGATGAATGGATCATTTTATGGATGGATGAAAGTTTTTTCTGATTGATATCCAAATTATTTACTGAATTTTATACTGATTTTTGCACTCATGAGTGCCGTTATGCTTGTAAATTTATCGTCTTCTCTCCTGTGAGAAGTAAAACGTTTATATTCTCTTACCTCTGTCTCATAATCACAACATAGAACTTCAGACATTGCCTGTTATTGTGATGTTTTGAATCACATCATCAGAGCGTTAGATGTGGTCTATGAAAAGGCATCCAGGCCTTTACCTTTCCCTAAGGTCTTGAGGGTTACAGATTAGCAGAAGCAGTCTAGCAGGTGGTCAGAAAGTTTCCTTACCAAAAAAGATCAAAGACTAAATGTCCCTGAATTACCAACAGAGGCTGAAATTGTATTCCTTATTCAGTGCCTTATAAGCTTTTGGTGGGAGCTCTCTATCTTCCTTACTACAACATAAGATAGCCAGTTGCCTTGGACCTCCTGCATCTCTGCGTGTCTAATATCTGCACCACTACCAAAAATAGTTACCAAAATCATCACCACCACATAAATAAAACATGGTGAAGGGACAGTTTTATAACCTACTGTCTCCAAAAGCCTCTGCAATAAACTTCCCCTGCATGCCTAAACAGAGTGATTCACTATCTTCCTATAAATGTAACCAACATAACTCAATGGGAAGCCACAGATTTACACCAACAGTGACTAGTATGGCTCTCCTGAAGAAAGGAGGGATGGACCAAGGATGGGTGCTGGTAAGGGATGAATGACCCTAAGACTTTAGTGATCTTGGAATATATAACTACACACACACACACACACACACACACACACATATATATATATATATATATTATATTTTGTGTGTGTGTGTGTGTGTGTGTGTGTGTGTGTGTGATGTCTTCCAGCAAGCAAATGTGTATCATGTATTATCCATTGTAGGATAGCATGCCTTCATATGAAACTCTTCATACTATTCCCTTTTAAACTCAGAGCTTTTTGTACATCTTATAGGTTCATAGGTAGGTACTAGGCTATCGGCCAAATGGCTTACGTAAGCCTAGCCAACAAGGTTCCCTGGCTTACGCCACCCAAGAAAGTTATTTTCCTGTGCCACTGTCGAGCAGAGACACAGAAGTGATCCCTGGGGTGTATTTCCTATTTCCCATCCACTCATCAAGATTTTTCTTGAAGAGTGCTAATGAAGAACTTTGCTTGACATAGATGGGTAGCCTGTTCCAGAGTATGGAAAGTCTCTGGGACAGGAATCTATCCCTCCAGCATGTTCTGTTTATTGTGGTGACAAGGCTTAGGTCCCTAGAGTGTGTACCTCGGAGGATTGGGATTTCTTTAGGTGTAGGTCTTTCTTATCATATTTATTTTTACCTTTGTTGTCCAAACTCTATCCCTGATTGCATCTGTCACCCTGTAGGATCCTTCTTTGATCATTCTAAAAATTCATCAGAATAAATTTGCAGTATCAGAAATCTATTCTAACTCTATACCATGTGGAAATCTCCTTTTTCTTGCTGTTTCTCTCTCCATCTGTCCATGTCCATCAATTTCCTTCAATTCTGTTCTTTTTCCACTATATTATCTATTTACTCAAGATGTGCACTGAAAGCACCATCCCAATCCTTTGACACCCAGCTTGTATATTACCAACAGCATCATTTCTATCTACATTCAAGTCTACAATTTCAGTATTGTTTTGATCTTCTATGATAGTGTAACCAGTCCAAAACTGGCCCGTACTATTGTATCAGATGCATACAGCAATAGAAACTTTTTAAAGACCTCTTTCTCCAATGATATTATGTTCAGTTCCACTACAAAACTAGCAGCCCTTAGGTTGATCCCTATAGAATGTAGTTCTTTTATTTCCTTGAATCATTATAATACTCTGAAGATGGATTATTTGACTTCATTTATTTAACTATCCTACACATCTCAATTCCAAACTACATAAATTCTCTAGTTTTCTCCATGGAATAAATTCCAGCACAGAGCCACTCAGAGCAGTTCTACATCAATTTCATTCACATTTATTCTTCTGAATTACAGTAAAACGTAACTGATAATATAAATGCTACACACCTGAACCCTGTAAAGTACCCACTGTACTTTATACAATAATTCAAGATATTTTTTTGTTTGTTTTTCTCAGACAGTGCAGTTTGTTTCTCTAAATAAAGATAAAAAAAACTTTCAATATCTGCTTGTAATGTGGATGTTTGGTGGTACTTCCAAAATGTTGAGTACATACCTCCAAAGTGTTGAGTACATTAGTTGAAAAACTGAGTGTCCTATGTGGTACCTTACCGAAAAGATGAAGTGTATCCAATTTTCCTTTGAAGCTGCAGCTGCTGTCCTTGGTCCTGAAGTTGACATGTCTTTCTGAGTCTCATGTGACATTATCATGTGACATTAGACCTGGGTGCCTTCAGAGTTTGGGATTTGATTAACTGAAATGCCTTTAGTAATCATTGCAGGCATGCCTGTCTCTTGTATTCCTCTTGGTATATCACTAGCATCTGTCTATCTGCCATCAGTACACGGTTTACTTTCTTATGCTGTATAATGTAATCCTAAAACATTTTACTAGATTATTTCTCTCCTGTCATTAATGCCAACAGCTGAGAATCAGCTAAGGCTCAAGGCTGCAGTTCAGTTATTGCTATTTTCTGGTTCTTACCAGCCTCAGTGAAGTTGTTAGACTTTTGCATTACTAGACTCATGACACTTCAGATGTTACTCTGCAAACTGCGCACTTTTATCATTCTTCCTTTCTTCCTGCTGTTTTATCCAGTTTTGAAAAGAGTAGGAGAACGTCCTTAGTGCCCAGGCAAACTTTCCATTGTCAGTGTGAATACCACCTCAGGTCTTTCCCTGAAAATAGGCGACAAACCTATTGGAATTAACCCTGTGAACAAAACACAAGAAAATACATAAATAAGTACTATTTACCCCATAATATGATGCATTTTATCCGCTGTTGCCTGAATCATGTTGCATGCTAACAGATAATAAACTTAAACATGGTTCTCAGGTGTAATGACTTCATAATAAATAAGTACTATTTACCCCATAATATGATGCATTTTGTCCGCTGTTGCCTGACTCATGTTGCATGCTAACAGATAATAAACTTAAACATGGTTCTCAGGTGTAATGACTTCATAATAAATAAGTACTATTTACCCCATAATATGATGCATTTTGCCCGCTGTTGCCTGACTCATGTTGCATGCTAACAGATAATAAACTTAAACATGGTTCTCAGGTGTAATGACTTCATATATATTAATGCTTTTGGTTAGTTTCTCTTTGAGACTCCGTTGAAAAGAGTGGCAGCTGGATATTCCAGTCAACAAAATTAAAGAGTATAGATATATGTGTGTATATAAATGAATGAATTAATAAATAAAACTGCACTAGTTTAATGGAAATCCACTGTTAAACTCCAGAACAGTTTTGGTCAACAGTCAGTACACATAAAACCCTGTCCAAAATCACAGCTTTGCCCTTTTGCATATAAAACAAATTGTAGCACAGCATGTATGTTTAACATATACTACAAAAACATTGCAAACTTCCCTAGTAAAGCCAACACATCAGTAAGTGACAAGGATACTGATACTATTATCTTCTCATTTACAACAACATCGATTACCGTGATAAAAGCTTATTCCGAAAATTAAAGCTACAGCTTTTGCAGCTGATAAATTACCAGTAGCATATCTTAAAGTAGCAGCAGAGCCCACTTCATACATAGTATCTTTACTTATAAATTTTCCTCTAGAAGAAAGAATAGTTACCTCGCTATGGAAACAATCATGTGAACTCCCCTTACTTAAAGGCGGCAAATCACTTGAATTAGCAAACTACGGGCCTATAGCCTTCATCTTCCTGCTGTCTAAAATACTTGAAAAATGTGTTCACATACAGTTCATAGGTTTATAGGTGTGTACTCGGCTAATGGCTCTAGAGCCTTTACAAGCCTAGCACATAAAAAATGCCCTGGCATCATGCTACCCAATGTTAGTTCCCAGTGCTTCTATCCAGTAGAGGCATTGGTGAGATCCCTGGGGTGAATTTTCTGTTACCCAACCACTCATCAAGATTTAGATCCCTGGGGGTGAATTTTCTGTTACCCAACCACTCATTAAGATTTCTCTTAAAGAGGGCCAGCAAAGTGCTATGCTTGACATGGATAGGAAGCCCCTCCGGCATGTTCTATTGATTGTAGTAATGAGGCTGAGATCTCTGGAGTGTGTGGTGTGGAGGAATTTGAGATTTCTCTAGATGTAGCATTTCTAGTAGGGCTGGGTCAGGCATGGCTTTGTAAGTCAAGCAGAGATCACCTCTAAGCAGATGATAAGAGACTGAGAATAGCTGAAGCTTCTTGAGTCTGTTCAAGTAAGACGTGTTTAAGGCCTAGGATCCATTTTGTGAGGTACTTCTGTGGCCTCTCCAGCTGTTGAAGGTGTCTGGTGAGGTACATGCTAAATGGGGCATTATACTCAATGACTGGTCTAATGAGGGAAGAGTAGAGAGAGATGATGACTTCTTTCTTCCTGGATGCAAACCCCTTGGTTAGGAGATATGCCACATAGAAGGACTTTCTGATTACAGTGGCAATGTGATGGTCAAAGGTGAGGCTGCTGTCAACCTGGGTGCCCCGATCTCTTATAGCACCTTCAGTGTTCAGTGGGCTCACATCAACGTGGTAATTACTGGGAACTGAGTTCTTTCCAAAGGGAATGATAACACATTTTTTGGCATTGAGCTTAAGGCCATCGCTCTTACATCAGTCATTGGTGTTAGAGCCATGGCCTTAAGCTCAAGTTGATCAAGTAAATAACAGAGAACAATTTACTTTCCACAACAAAGCATGGATTTAGGTCAGGACATAACTAATCTTCCTTCACTATAGTCATGACAGACAAAAGCAATTCAAAATGGTTGCATCGCTACATTTACAACATTCCTTTAAAAAATTAAAAGTTGGTTAGAACAATATAAACTATTCCTAAATCTAAAAAAAAAAAAAACTAAGTGTATTCTTATCTCTGAACCAACAATCAAACTACAGTAATTTAATAATACTTTCAGTCAATAATACTACAACTGAGTTACTATAAAATACAAAACTATTGAGGATAATAATAGATCATACATTAAGATCTGATCAGCACATCCAAAATGCAGTTCAAAAATTAACCACAAACTATGAGACCTCTATAAAGTTAAACCTTTCAGAACAGACTAAGCATGTAAGACTATAGCTTAAACTTATCTACTATCTACTCTCCTGTATGCCTCATCAGTTTTCACTGAATGACAGTCCTCTCAGCTAGTGTAAGTGGAGTATTAACCAAACACATCATGGTGTGCTACTTCTCTGCCATAACTGGCCTGAGTTATCTAAATTACTGTCCACCAACACAGCAACCAGCACACCTCACACTACAGTGAATACATAGTTAATAAATAGCACAACTCCTTACTAAGCAAACATAACTTTATTCAGCCATAACAGCATACTGGTTTCAGCTTAATTAGCCTTCATCAGTGCTTTATTATCAACAAACAATGTTACAAGACTTAAATACATACCTCTTGCAAATGACTGGTCTCTAATAATTTCTCATGAAGTCCAGAAGGGAATAAGGCTCCAAGCTTGATAATCAAACCTTTCTCTTTCTGCCAGCCTCCTTTGTTATCCCTGTTTAACACAATCTTATCAATAATAACAAAATTAAACATTGCAGTTTTGTGCTGTAAAGTATGTTTCTATAAAGCATTAGATCCTCTGGCACATCTAATGTCACTATTGGCATGTCTAATGTCACCCAGGTAAATACTCTTTTGCAAATGAGTAGTTGTCACCCCCCACATGTTAAAAGAAATATACCAAAATCTCAGTTTATGAGATTAAAAATAATATGCTCTTCAGAATCAGTATATATTATTGAAATGCAGGACATGGTGAGGAGGTTTTCTGAGAGGGGATTTAAGCAATCAGATGCACAGAATGTCTGTGGCTCAATAAGGAAAGTTGGTAGGGAGCAATTATTACAATACCAACCAAGAAAAGATTTGATTGGACCCCTTAGGCTTATCATGAATTTTGGTTGTAACACTAGCTTTTTCATGGATCTGGTTCGAAAATACTGGTAAATTCTATTGATGCATGATCACTTAAAACACATATTACCTGGCAGGTATCTTTTTTCTTTTAGAAGGGACAAGACCTTGGGTGAATGATTTAATCACTATAAGAAAGGTGACTTAGCTAAACAATCTTTGGGACAGTTGACTCTAAGGGGCACAGTAGTCAAAGGCTGCCATCCCTGTGGTCATTGCAGTTTTTGTAAATATGTTCCTAAGGCTGTATGCTTTTCATCTGCTAATACATCAAATGTGTATCAAATTATTGTTTTTGGGAATTGTGATACAGACTGGGCTATATATTCTATGCTGGACAAACTTCATGTTCATTGAAACTCAAGATTTCTGAACATCTTAGTGACATTAGATGAGCCAGAGTGTCCATTGTTTTATATAAGCATACTTTACAGCACAAAATTGCAATGTTTAATTTTGTTATTCTTGATAAGATTGTGTTAAACAGGGATGACAAAGGAGGCTGGAATATTGTTAAATAATAAAGAGAAAGGTTTGATTATCAAGCATGGAGCCTTATTCCCTCCTGGACTAAATGAGAATTTGTAAGAGACCAGTTATTTGAAAGGGGTATATATTTAAGTATTGTATCATTGTTTGTTGGTAATGAAGCACAGATGAAGGCTAATTAAGCAGAAACCAGTATGCTGTTATGATAGAATAAAGTTATATTTATTTAGTAAGGAATTGTGCTATTTATTAACTATCTACTCACCATAGTGTGAGGAGTGCTAGCTGCTGTGTTGGTGTATATTAATTGTTTTTTTTTTTGCCATGCACCTGGCCTTACTTGCATGAATTGTCGGAAGTTATCTACTCTACTAACTTTTTTTTTTTTTTCAAATTAAAACCTGCCCACATCCTCTATTTATTGGGAATCTACTAACCTTTTTTTCATATTAAGACTGCCCAAGTCCTCTATTCATTGGACAGATGCCCTATCACCACTCACAAATTTTTAAACTGTTACACACACCTCAGACAACAGTATTCATTAAGGCAATACCTTGTACTCACTCAAAAATCTAAAACACCTGATGATGACTGTCTATCCCCTCTGTGCAAACTGATCCCAGCAGATATTAGAAACATGTCATCTAATCTACATCATTTTGAAGATGCATTTCTCAAGCAAATGGCCTGGCATTCACTTGTAGCAAATCCATTACCAAGATATTTTCTTATTCTAAATCTTATCCCTTTATAAGTTACAGTCCAAATTAAATCATTCCTATAAGTATAACATTACTGGTCTTGTAGTATCCCCAGTATTTCAAAATCATGCAATTAAAGTAAACAAATATCGTTAAATTCTTCAAGTTTTAACTATAGTAATCCATAGGTTACAGTACTTCCACATTGTGCGAGTAAAGTAAACAAATATCACCAAATTCTTGAACTTTTAACTATAGTAATCTGTAGGTTATAATTCTCTAGTAACTCTAACTGATTGGATTAAATTTGTATATTCCTTATCTGCTGTCTCTGTGCTAATATTACAGTGTGAGTTATGTCCATGAATTGCAGAATGATGCTGAATGTTCTGCTGATGCACGATTTACACATGCTGTGTATACTGTGTTCTATAGATGTGTCTGAGCTTAGTAACATACTGTATAGTATGTGCAACATAGT
>NC_056745.1:63062693-63067693 GCF_019279795.1 Protopterus annectens
TCATTATTCCTTGTTCTGTCCCAAACAACTCCTCTAGCACAAGAACCGTTAGTCCAGCTTGGGTTACCTGGGTCATAGGCAGGACTTTTTCTTCTCTTCCGGTGGAGGTGACTAGGCTCAGGTTTTTAAAGTCTTTGTTTCAACTATTTATCATAGTTTTTTAAGTATGAAAGTGATATATTACATCTGTTGCCAGCATACATTCTATTAAACTTTGAAAAAACTGCTGTAGCATTTCAAAATGCAATTATGCATGTGTTGCTACCTAAACAACAGATCCTCACTCGTGATACACAGGAACTGCCTCCACGTTGCTCTTTTACTTCTATACATAATTCAAAAGGATTTGAAAGACACTTTAGAAGTGATTCATGAGATGATTATATGCTTAATTGTGAGTCATAGCTGGAATGTGATGAAGCATTGATATACAGAAATTGTCCACAAGTTACTAATCTGTAATATAGATCTTTAGATGTAATTCAACATGTTTTGAAAGATACTTTAGAAATGATTCTTTAACTGATTATGTGATGATAAAAAGCTTGATTTTAAGCAGTACTTATATGTTATGAGCCATGTGGTTTGGTTAGAATAACAGTTTAGTGTGACCTGCACTTTCTAGGCCTTTTTAGTACTTTTCATTTAAACAAGAAATGCAGACTATGTTTATTTATCTATACAGAAACAAACTATAGGAAATTGCTATCATTTTTTCCTTGAAGGAATAACACCGTGCTACTGATGAAAGAAGTTTGGAACAAGCATCCTTTTATTGTACAAGTGAATGTGCAGCTATAATGAAGTCAGAATAATGAAACACTAGTGGTAAAGGTATAGTTTGACAACTTGTAATAAAAAGACAAAAATAAGAAGTCATCATAAGATGATTAGCATGTGGTATGTGCCAGAGAATGGAAATTCATTACAACTAAGACCTAATGATATGATTACAGAAATAGAGAATTCAGACAAGTTAGTACAACCAAAATTAAAATGAATAGCAGTCTGAAAAGCAGTAGGTAAAAGTCTAAAACAATGTTATGCTGGCAAAACCAAATAAGCAACGCGGCTATTTCCAGCAACAACTGATTTAAAGTAATGAAGCTAAAATTTGCTTTGACAAGCTTCTTAGCCTAGTAGGGATCACTTAAAAAAAGTTGAGTGATTGAGAAGAAAAGTTTTATTCAGTTTAAAAGAAATCAAAATAGCATCAAACAGCATGAAAAATCAGGCACTGAAGTGACCTATTTAAATCTCAGTACTATGAGGAGTGCAGATATCAAGTGCAATTAGCCATTAAACCTCTGGGCAATAGTCAGCACAGTAGGGTGCCATTTGCAATCAGAAGGAGAATGATAAATTAGATGGAATAACAAAATTAGAAATTTTATTAAAGAAGCTTTTATGGAATGTTAAATACACAAATATAAAAACACATTGCATAAGTAGAATTGAACTGTTTAATAATTATCACGTTCACTTAAATGCTGATTTGTGTGTGTGTGTGTGTGTGTGTGTGTGCGTGTGTGTGTGTGTGTGTGTGTGTGTGTGTGTGTGTGTGTGTGTGCGTGTGCATGTGCGTGTGTGTGTGTGTGTGTGTGTGTGTGTGTGTGTGTGTGTGTGTCTGTCTGTCTGTGTGCATACGTGTGTGTATGTATATATAATATTACACAGATATGTGTATAATATATCTGTGTAAATATGCGCAGATGCATATATAAATACACACAAACGCACATGCATGTGTATATAAAGTACAGATCTGATGAAGCTCTGACAAGAGTGAAAGCGTTCATCTCTTGTTTAATAAACCGTGGTTTAAACAAGCAATGCCAGCTTGAACTGGTTTTCTCATTTTTAATAAGAATGCAAAGTGATCTCTGACATGAATCTTACATAAGAAGTTTTGACAATGATCTATTTTAAGAATTCCTATGCTGATATCAGGAGTAATTATTCCTGAACAATTAATTTTCCCTTTACTTTGTTTTGTTCTTGCTTAAGTAAGGTGTGCACTACCCTTAAAGCTGAAAAATGATATATCTGATTTTATAAATCTTCATTCACTCCTTACTGATGGGTTACTGTTCCATCCTCGGAACCAACTTGGCTAATACATAAGCTCGCACCAACCAAAAAAAACTCTCAAGTTTAGTCCTACCCATAGTGCCCCACTCCTCCTTTCTTCAGATCTCGTTTGACGCGTACTTCATAAGGCGTACCAGGCCAGCTGTCACTTAAGTAGCGATATATATTTTGTTATCGTTACTTTCCAAACCATCTCCTAAAATACAAAAAAATGTCGGCTCCGACGGTTATGGCACCAGAGCCCATAGCTTCCTCTTTGGTGTCGAAGTTGGTAGCTCTTACCACAGAACTATCAACCTTATCTTCTGCTTCAGTATCAATGATACTTTGGTACCAGAAACTGCTTTGGCACTGACAATGACTCCCTTCATGGCTCCATCTTTCTCAGTGCCGAAACCTGAAATATTACCCCGAACCAGATTTTCACCTACAATAGATCACTTTTATGGACAGCAGTATAGTCCATTTCTTGACAGACCTGTCTCTCCTTCTGGAGTATCTACATCTTCCACCAGGAGTCTTTATGAAATAGATGTAGTGAGGCTTGTCGATCAGCTCCTAGCAGGCAGAAGGATTCCCACTCTTACTAAAACCTCCCTCCCACCTGGAGCCATGGGGTTTTCTGCACAGACTCCAACATATCCTCCTTCCACCTCTTCTCAGGCTTTGGAGCCCTCCGCACCAATGACTATCCCAGTGCCTACACCTTTGGTTCCTGTGATGCTGCCTTCCATGGTACTGGAGCCTATCCTTTGGACTTTGCTCCATTTGGAGCTCATCCTCCCTTGGGACTGTGGCTGGTCTGTCAGCAGTGTGACACTTAGTTCAGCGCCAATTTTTTCTATTGTCCCATCTATGGTTCCAGCTGTTCCAGCAGTTCCTAGTCCTCTCGGGGGTCCTATCCTGGAGGTAGATTCATCAGAGCAGGGTGTGACCCTAGTTCTGAGGTTGTCCCTCTCAGTTCCAGGCTCCCATCTCTCTTCAGGTGGACCTGCCTTCCAGGTGATGGAGAGGGTTTTTGCTTCCACAAGCATGCGGATGGGTCCTCCAGCGTCGGGACCAGATCTTTCCCTTTCCTCTGGAATGCAGTTAATGCACCCCACTACTCAGGGACATCAAGCATGAGAGCAGCAAGAAACCCTGCTCCAGGGCACCCACTTTTTGCAGTCATATCCTCAGAAGATCCCATTGAGGAGCCACCCCAAAAGAGAATGTGCAAGAAGAAGGATGTGGATTCCCCTGAGGAATCCATCACTGAAGATACAGATTTTGATGAGGGAGAAGGGTCCCCACGGTCAACCCCTGAAGATGTCTCATTTGGAGACATACTGGGGATCCTGAAAAAGAGGGGTGACTGGAAGCCCATCGACCTTTCTACTGAGGAATCTGTATTGTTGCAAGCCTTCCATGCTTGATCATCTACTTCCTGGGTGACCTCACCATCAGATAAGCTGATTAAACTCATTGTGCAGTGTGCATGGAAGGCCCCTGACAACATTGAGCCAATTCCCTGGAAGCCTGATACAATTTTTACCCCACCAAAAGACCACCCTCATTGATCCAGAAGTTTGGCAGTAGACTCCATGGTTGTAGCAGCAGCCACTAAGAAAGAACTAGTGGAAGAAAGTTCACCTGTCCATCCTCCGAACAGGGAGTCTTGGACAATTGACAGACTAGAGAAGCAGACTTACACTTCAGCAACCTTCGCCATAAGGTCACTGAATTATATGATACATTTTACATGTCTCCAGTGGAACCTGATTACAGAACTTTCAGGGACTTTGGCAGGGTTATTGCCTGAAGAGGTGTGAGATAAGGCCGCCTCTCAGCTTGTCACCCTAGAGTCCATCTCTAACTTGTCCATGTGGTTGATAGCTCCCACAACTGATTGGGCAGCCAGAGCCAGAGCTTCAGGCGTTGTCATGATACATCATGCTGGGATGTGCTTATGTGACTTCACAGACACCTTTAAGTCTCCCTTCATCAATGTTCCTGTTGATGAGCCTTCCTTGTTTGGCCCTAAAGTTAAGGATACATTAGCCAGGTGTGAGAAGGAAGGAAAGACCCTATCTGCCATGGGCATTCATTTTTCTACCCCTCAATAATCCTACTCCAGGAATCAGAGGGGCGGAAAGATGTGGTTCAAGAAATCCCAAGGACCTTTCTGCGACATGTGTGACAAGCAATCCCCCTGGGTCAGAGGGTGGAACTCATCACGGAGATGCCCCTTCCATGGCAGAGGGGGCCTATGAAACCAGGGCTCCAGAGATTCCTTCTCTGGTCAGTCCTATCAGCAATCCTGAAGAGCGGCCTAATTGCTTACCTCTGGAGACAGTCAGGGGACGTTTTTCCCTGTACCACTTGGCCTGGCAAATGATAACATCGGAGTCCTGGGTGCAGAGGATAATAACCAGAGGTTACCTTATCTCCTTGAACCTTTACTCAGGCCTCTAAGGTGAAGGACCAATGTTCCACCCAGTCAGCGGGATGCAGCAGCACTAGAAGTTCAAAAACTGCTAAGAAAAAGAGTCATCCAATCAGTCCCACCAGACCAAATAGGATACAGATTTTACTTAAGGTTTTCTTAGTGCCAAAAAAGACAGGGGACTAGAGACCAATTCTGGATCTCAATGTACTGAACAAGTTCGTCAGACAAGTAAAATTGTGGATGGTAACAGTTCAGTCCATTTTCTGTTTTCTGGAGAAGGACAACTGGATGTGCTCTGTAGATCTTCAGGATGTGTATTACCACATAAAAATGGAAAAACAGATCCATAAGATATCTCCACTTCTAGCTGGGAGCCAATCATTACCAATTTCAAGTACTGCCCTTTGGTCTTTCCAAAGCCCCCAGAGTGTATACCAAATACATGGCAGTAGTGATAGCTCCCTTGAGACTACAAGGATTC
>NC_056745.1:63072693-63102693 GCF_019279795.1 Protopterus annectens
GGACAGGGAAGTGAAGTTTTCACAGAACCTGTCGGCTAACAGGTTAACAATGTCCACAGACTCCGTATAAGTGGCATCATTAACTGTCAGGTCAGCACATATCTGGGCCTTTCCTTTTAGGTTATGGATATAACTAAAAATGTCTTATGGTTGTCCTTAGTTGAGGAAGCTAATTTGGATTTGTAGTTAGATTTGGAGGACATCACAAGAAGTCTTATTTGCTTGTTTAAGCTGAGGAGGGAATGTTTCCAGTTTAGGGTTCACACCCTTTAACTCTTAGACAACAATTTCTTCCTCTTATTGTAAAACCTGTTAAAGGCAGTTGTCCACCAGACAGGTTTGCTCTTCCTTGAGGAGCTTGTTTTGGTCCTATCAGGTATGGCCGAGTCAATGCAGTTGCTCAGGTGTTTGCATAAAGCATATGTGTAGAACTCTGCATAGTTGCCAGTTCCATCCGAGGGGGTAGGTGCAGTGAAGCTATTTATACCATCCCATAAGAGGTTATAATCACTTTGGAGAAGTTTTTTAGTTTAGTTGGTGCTGGGGAGTCAGGTGTGATAGTAATTTTGAATGAGTCTGATTTATGGTCAGATCACACCAGGGAAGACCTCACAATGGGGATGCTATAATGGTCTCCCATATTGGTAAGCACCAGATCCATGATGTTGGCACCCCTTGTGGGGGGTGTCAACAAGCTGGTCCAGGGCATTGAAGTTAATGAAGTTGAGAAACATTTGGGCAAGTGAGTTTTCGCATGATTAATTTCCCCAGTCAATGGATGGGTAGTTCAAGTCGCCCAAAACCATGGTGTTTGGATGTATCTTGCTAGACTCAGTTAGATCCAAATAGGTAAAGTAGGTGTCCTGATTCGTGAAAGAGGTGTTGTAAATGGCAATGACTTGAATAGGTGTCCTACTAACAATTGATTGCACCTGAAGTATATCCAGGGAATCCTCCTGTATAACCAATCTGGAGATGCATTTATCTTTAATGAAAATCGATACACCACCTCCTTTAGTTTTCACGCCATCAGTTTGTGGTCTGAACATGTGGAAGAAGATGTAGCCCAATATAGCTGGGGTGCTCTCCACAGCATTGAACCAGATCTCCATGACTACACAAATGTCTATGTCTTCCAAGGTATGGA
Organism: Protopterus annectens; assembly: GCF_019279795.1. Taxonomy (NCBI): domain Eukaryota; kingdom Metazoa; phylum Chordata; order Ceratodontiformes; family Protopteridae; genus Protopterus; species Protopterus annectens. The sequence continues at coordinate 63,073,841 of NC_056745.1, forward strand.
AAGCTCCCAGTGAGTGCAGTTTTATGTTAAGACTCCTAGCATTTAGCAACACAAACTTGAGGTTGTTTTTAGATGGCGTTCTTACATCAGAAACTTTGTCCCTGAGACACTTGCTAAATAAGGCACTATGGGGATGGGTGCCTTGGCCAGCAGCCAAAATCCCAGGTGTGACAGATGAAGACCATCTCTGGCAAAGCATCAAGGTCCGTCGATCATGTCATCCCAGGCTGTCAGATACTGGATCACCTTAGAATGACACCAGAAACTAAGCCAATTATTGAAGTCAATCATTTTCTGTTTGTACTGAGGCATTATCCTAGGTGAAGGTAAAATGTTGCTTAAAGCTAGGGACATACCAGCCTGAGACACATAATCTGAGAGCCCAATGATGTTTCCCTTCATATAGTCCAGAGAGGTACGTCTCTAGTCTTTCACACCAACATGGACTATGACAGAGTCATAACAGTACCTGTTGTTGAGAGACTTGAGTGCATGTGTGATATGGCAGATCCTGACACCTGACAGACAGCTGACCATGACCTTCTCCTTATCCAGCCTGGTGAGAGGGATATCTGTGTGTCTCACAATGGAATCACCTATAACTATTATGTTTGGTTTTGTGGTTTACCTTAAGGGCTTGACAGATGAGACCCTGGTAGATGAGCTATTACGTGTATTGTGTACTGCAAAAGAAGTATTATGTGAAGTGTGCTTGTGTTTGTGTTTGGGAAATATGTGGTGTTTAGGTATATTTCCGGTGAGGACCTCCGCATATGTAGGTATGTGGGGATGTGGGTTTGGGTGGAGTAGGAAGTGAGGTGTGCATGCTGACGATCCACTCATTGTCATATGTACTGACTGGTGTGTGAGGGAGCATGGTTTCAAGGTTCTTATAACTGCAGCTCTCACATGTTGAGTGGTCTAGGAGCAGAGGGTTGTCGGTGAACATGAGGCAGTTACTACACTGTCTCAGGATGCCCATGTCAACCAAGCTGGCTGGAGAAACTGTGGGAAATTGTAGATCCATGTTCTTAGGTAAATTTATATGGCCAGGATGTAAACTATTGAAATTTTGATTTTAATAAATGAAAATACATCATACAAAGCAAGCGTTTCTATAAGTGAGTAAGTTCCACTGCTCTCCCCTCCCACACCCAGTGAGAATAAATTCTCTAATTCTCAGATCACATAGTATTGTTGAAAAGAATACATTGTCTTACTGCATTGTCACTCAGTCTCAGCATCATTCCATTTCACTTCTTTTTCACCACTGTCTTTCAATAAGAATGCTCTATCAATGTACTTTTTTCCAGATATACAGTCAAGCCAGATATGGAAATAAAGTACAAAGGGGAAGCTGGTGGTGGAATGCAGAAGTCCTGGAAATTATCAAAAGAAAGAAAGAACACTGAATGACGTGGAAGTAGAACATATGAACCAGGCTAAGAAGGGATAGTGGTGTCTAGCATACAGGGTAAGGGGGTGGTCCGAGTGACAAATAAAAAGGCATCAGAGAAATTCTACCAGCATCTTAAAAGTGTCTCAGCAGATAGTGCAAACAAGTTCCATCAAGTTCCCAGACATAAAGATAAAGAAGATAATCGGCAGAGATTCATAAAGGGATGGTAGCAACAATCTCCTTACCAGGTGAGACGACATAAACAACATTCGGAAGGAGTAATTCCAGGCCCTGCTGAATGAGGAAAACTCTGCAGAGACATACCTGCCACATGCATAACCAGTGTTGGAAAAGAAGGAAAAACCTGCTCTAGAAGTGCTAATCGCGCTAAGGAAAATGAAGCGAGTGAAACGGCCAGGTTCAGATTAAGTCATGAGAGATATTGTCAAGATGTCGGGTATATTACCAGAGAAATGTCTCCCAAGGCTAATCATTCCAGTATGGAGAGAGACAGAGAGAGAGAGACAGAGAGAGAGAGGCATATCACGGATGACTGAAAAATAAGCATTCTAGTGCTATGTCCAAGGTTAAAGGAATATCAAACTCACACTGCATGAAAGTGCTACAGAGTGTGACTGACCAACATATACGCAAAGCAGTAGAAAGTAGAACAGGAGATGGGCAGATTGGATTCAAATCAGGATACAGTACAACTACAAATGTTTCCAGTGAGAATGATAGTGGAAAAGAAGCTGAAGCCCTTTCTCTAACCCTAACCCCAAAACACTCTATCACATACCCATCCTTCAAAAACACCGTCAAATATGCAGTACACAAATGTAGTCCCTTCCCTAGGCCTTACTTTAATTCTAAGTGGCAAACACTCACACAACCACTTCCACCCCAAATGCAAAAATGTTTGATATATCAGGAAAATATTGGTATAAAGAAGAAGCGCTTACCATGAACACAAGCACAAACCCAGAACAATAGGAGCATTTTGATATTTCTACTTCTGACAGTCTCCAGCCTTTGACTAAAACAATGTGCAAATTAAAAACTTACCCGTAAACTCTTGTCACATTTGAGAGTTTACTGCAACCACATCTGTAGTTATATAGAGACACATATGAGTGTGTATTTGTGTGTGTGTGTTTGTGTGTGTGTGTGTGTGTGTGTGTGTGTGTGTGTGTGTGTGTGTGTGTGTGTGTGTGTGTGTGTGTGTGTGTGTGTGTGTGTGTGTGTGTATATACACTTATACATGAAATGGACTCACAAAACCAAGCATCATAGGATAACATGGTTTTGTAATCAACCCACCTTTAAAGTAAATGACAATTTCTGCATAACAAAGCTGTGCCATTTCATAACTGCAATAAATCAAACGTTTGTTTGTTGTTGGCTATTGCTAAACACCCAGGCTTATATAGTACTCAAATATTGGGCTGAAGCTTTACAAATTGAGAGATAGTATTTGTCCAATGACTACCACAGCATCATTTTTTACTTACACCTACAGGTCTGCAATAGGTGTATCATTGCTTAAGTTATAACGCATTTTCATTACACACAAGTGGTATATTAGGCAATAAGACAAGGGGGTGTGCATAGGCAAGTGCTTTTAAATCCCTGGCATATTTTCTACCAGTATTTACCATGTTCCCCCCTTGCTACACTGATGAAATGAACATCTGTATTGTTTTATGTTTTGTAGATTATTTGTGATAAATTACATGTTTTAGTACATTTTAAAGTCAAATAGCTCTAATCATTTTAACTCATTGATTGTACATAGGGTACAGTGATAACATTCTGTTATTTGGAAAAGACAAACCAATTAAGTGCTACTCTGGAGTGAGACCCAACCCTAACAAATGTTTATCACCCTACTTGTTAAGGTCAGGTCTCATGCAAGGCAATCTAATCTGTAAGAAATGACCAGCAAAAGGCAGCAGCAGGATACAAAACAGATTTGTTTCTCTCTGCTGCCCATACCAATAAGGTATCCCTTCCTCTTATAAACTTAGAAAGTAGCTAAAATAACAAGATGTGAGTTTGCCTGCACTTTCTCAAGGATACAAAGTCTGAAACCCAAATGTATGTCACTACTTAGTGACTTCAATCAACAGTGATTTGCCAGAAAACCAAAATTTTATGAGGATCAGACCAAACATATACTGCAAAAATCTGGATATTGTGTGAAAATCAGAACATTTGAGAGACATGGCAAGGTGATTGTAAACATAATGAACTGTTACACTCTTTTTGATAGCACTCCCTAAGTGCTTTATGGCTTTGAAAGCCAGCAAAACACTTAGTGTTTGTTTCTTTTGAGCAACTACTAGTTTATGGAGCAAATAAAGATCCATACAGTACAAATAATTGATTGGGTCTCCATTCATAACCTTTAATTATGCATTCTGAACATGGATGACAAGATTCACCTCACGAATAAATTTCTTGACATCCATATCTCAAAGACATAAACTAGTTGTAATTGATGATCCAGTCATAATCTTCTATATTGTTATAAAGTGTTATACCTTTTTAACTATGAAGAACTTGGGTATGAACATTTCTGGGTAATCTTTGGAGGGGCCCTTCTATCAAGCTGTTATGCTTCACTGTGCAGTTCTATTTGTTGTTTTGAAAAATATTAAAAATAAATTTGACAAAAACTTAAGATTTGGTAGAGTTAATAGCATTTGTTGAAAAGAATATTATTTTAAAAATGAGTAGCTTCAGTTATTACTGGTTACTTACACTGAGAGCAAGTCTTTTGGAATTGTGTCCTTATCTCTAGGTTCAGTAAAATAATTCTAAAAAAAAAGAAAACAGAGCTAATAACTGCATTTTAAATGTTTTTTCAGCTTTCTAGTAAAACTTAAAGTCTTTGTCTATTTAGGTAAGGTATTATATTAAGAGAAATAACGGCAGCACTGAAATTTTGGAGACTGCTGTATTAGACAGCTAACAATCAATCTGCTTGTTTAGTTTTCCCTGTCTATGCTTACTTTACAGACATGAAAAAATGTATAGCTGATATTCCAGGCAGAGTTTACTTTACCTTATCGAAACATAAAACTAAATCCCCCATTCTCCATAACTTTACATCTTTTCTGCCTACATCAAGCACTTCTGCATTGAAACTAATACACACCTCAAATATAATTCCATAAAATAGTACCTTAATTAATATCATATTTGCTTTCAAATCACTACCTACAAAGCACAGGCAAATGGAAAGAAACTACATGAGTAGGAAACAGTCGAATATCTCTTGTGTACTTTTTTCTTGCTAAAAGAGTTAGCTGGTTGTCTGAATGTCGAGCCTTTGTCCATTTAGGTAAGAGAAATAATGGTGGCATTGAAATTTTGAAGGCTGTGAGGGAAAAGTGATCCATGTGTCCTGCACTACATTTCCCCTTTGTATAGAACATATAAACCACTGGTTCTAATGTTTACTGGACTATTTGATTTGCAGATAAATAAGAGGCCTTATACAGCCAGATCCGTAACAGCCTGAAAGGCAAGTCACAGATTACCCCTAAGCAAGACACTGAATACAGAAGCAAGACCTCCAGCCTCTCTTGCTAGCTGAGATGCTTTAGGCCCATGATGTTGTTTGTCAGGAACCTCTGAGGTCTCTTCAACTGCTTAACATGTCTAATATCTCTAATGAAACATCCCAAAGGAGGCATTGTATTTGATAATGGGCCTGATCATGCCAGAATAAAGATGGGTAAGAACTTTGTTGGATCTAGAGGAAATAACCTTTGTGATAACTGTGCCAGATAAAAGGATTTCCTAACCACTGTTGAATCACAGTTACCAAAGGTGAAGGCGTTATCTCCTATGTTCTGAGGTCTCTCAAAACATCTTTATTTTGGAGGTGGGTATTTTCTATACTATACGTTGCATGGAGGATTGGTTTACCAAATGCAGCAGTGTTACATTTTCTAGCATTTAGTTTTAGCCCTTTTTCAGAGCATGAGATATTTTTGTATGTAAATTCGCTTTACAACTTCTGCATATCAGAAGCGGACTTGAGTATAGCAACCAGTCTACAATCAGATGCAGACTTAGTGAAGTTCAGTTCCCCATTTTCAGTTTGAAGATCAGAGAAACATATTCTTAATAGCAGAGGCCCTAGCACAGATCCTTCTGTTACCCAACGTTTTACCATCATGCTTTCTGCTATGCTCACACTGTGAGTTCTGTCCCTCTGCCAGTTAGCTATCCCTTGACGATTGGATGGGAGATAGGAAATTCACCCCTGGGATCACGTCAGCCACCCTGCTAGACAGGGGTCCAGGGAAGTGAATATTGTGGGAAGAAATAGCCAGGGAATAGTTATGGCTAGGCTTGTATAGGCCCTAGGGCCAATAGCCTAGTACCAACCTATGAACCTATGAAGCTCTAACTACCAAGAGGCTACATTTGAGTGCATTTAGCTTGTTTGTAATGTTGGCCTACGGTATGATATGAAATGCCTTAGTAAGTTCAAAGCATTCTAAAGGACAGCATAACCACTGTCGTCAGCTTGTGTTACCCTCTTAAAAAATTCGGTTTACCTTTAGATGTGCGTATTGCACACAGGCGAACAGCGCTTGTGTGAAAGGAAGTCTGCAAGATTTGCAAATGCCGAACGGAAAAAGGGTCGAATGTGCAATGAGTGAATGCACAGTGAGATCTGCTCATTGCACATTCAACATTCTGGGGCGGATTGCACTATAGTGGGGATCAGGAAATGGTTCCTTTTCCCACTGTAGTGCGATCTCGGAGTTAGAATAATAAAGTAGGGAGTATGGGGGGGTGCAGGGGAGCCTGCCCTGCTTTACGCTTCATTTTTTTTTTGTTTGCATTGATCAAAAAATAGTGAATCTGCTTTTGATCTGCTGTTTTTTGAACATTAAGGACTGTCGATGTTTACACTTTTGTGGTTTCGAGTTGCTCATATGAGCACTCGAACCACTGTGATTTGAGTTTTTAAAGGTAAACCAAAAATTCACCACATTATTAGATGGGATATACTCTTAACAAACAAAAACTGCTGGGGAGAAGTCTTTTAAGATTTTTATATAATAGCTTATTGGGTCAATTATGGCCCATTCCATGGCGTTGCAGTCAGAGCTTTTTAGGCTGAGTCTGTAATTTCCAGGTCTGTGGTAAGGCCTCCCTTGAAAAGTGGCATCACAACTACTGCATGCCAAACTGTGGGAACAAAACTGGTTGATAATTTCAGGTTGAGTAGCAGTAGGAGCAGATCCACTGGTCAACAGTACCGCCAGCTGGGTATGTTGAAAGTTCTCATAGAGAATGTTTTTTTTTTCTTTTTTGAGAGTACTTTTAACAAATGTTCTTTTGCGATTACATGTATTTTTTTTTTAATAAATGTCTGTGGGGTAAAATTTGCAATGAATTCATTTGATCATACAGTTTAGATACACACTGGATGAAACAAAGTAGTGTCATTATGAATAAAGTCCAAGCAGTGTTGGGTGTTTTTTCACAACTTCCTTACATAACTAAAAGAACAGTATTTTGGGTTGTCTTTTGATGTTGACCTTGATTTGTGGCCCTTTAGTTTTGCTAATGGACATTTTCCTTTCATTGTATTGTTTATTTATGCATGTGGACCACAAGGCTGATTTACTCACACTCGTTCCCATTTTGTTTACTTTTGGTTCGGACTGACACATTTATATATTCTTCTAACTGACTGTAGAATTTACTTGTAGAACTGCTAGTCTTAAGAACATTTTGGGGTTATAGTTATATTTGAACAATGAGACTTCATTACAGAATTATAGGAAAGCTGTACAACTGAATTCTTTGAATACTGTGATATTTGCATCTGCTGGTTAAGAGATTTTGAAATAGGAGGTTACTAATTTCAATTAGACTTAAATAGGATACGATATACCAGTGGAACAGTGCTTATAGATGCTAAATTAGTAAGGTGCAGGTGAAGAATATTTGTGAACTCTTTGACTATTTCATCCAGGGAATTCTTGCTTATAAAATAGAGACATTTTAAGTCGTAGCCTACATTTGAGGTATAGGTCTCATAGTTTATTGATGGATATTTAAAGCCACCCAGAATGATAGAGTTACTTTAACTTCATTTGATGTATTTAAGCGAATGCACATAGTTTTTGAGGGTTTTTCAAGGGATTCTTGTAACATGTTATGATCTGATAGATGGTTTTATGTAGGCTGACTTGAATCTCACTAAGTTTGGTTTGTCGGACTTTGGGAATCGGATTTGAGGTCATGTAGTCTTTAACAAGAACAGATACTCCACCACTGCTGTCATAACGTCTAGAGGTACTGTTAGGTGAAAAGCCCTGGTACAGAAAGGTGCTTTCTGCACGTGTAAACCAGGTTTCAGTAATAGTACAAACATGAATATGCTCCAAATGCAGGAGGGCTTCAAGGTCAAGCAATGTATTATTTAGAGTCCAGGCACTGAGCATTCATTATGTTTTTTTAGGTTGGGTGACCATTAGCTGGACTCTGCACAAAAAGGTTCTAAGTCGGCAGCAAAGGATGTACCCAGTATGAAGAAACACTGCAATAAAAAGTACAAGCTGTCCTTAGCAAAGCAAATAGGGCTTTGCTGCAATTCATCCCCAGCTGACCATTACTGGATTGTCCTCAAATGGTATCAGTTGTTCAGCCAGTTGTTGAATTCAGTCATTGCAGTTCAAGCAGTACTGAAATGGGCTATTAAAATAGAATCTGTATAGCACTCCGTTGATGCTACAGCCTTAAGGCTGGAAGGCCTCATGCAGGCCTATTTCAGGTAACATTTACCATGGAAAAGTAAAATATATGCATGGAGCCTAGAGCTATATATATATATATATACATATATATATATATATATATATATATATATATATATATATATATATATATATATACACAATACAATCTATCTTGGTGCGAGTAGTATTATTATTATTATATTTACTGATTTAATAAAATTTTAAGCAGGTATCATGGCACAATACACGTAGGCCTACTTTTTGATAGGGATGTGATAGGATAATATTTACAGTAACAAGGAGCATGCTGCCGAGTGTACCCCGCAAAATCTACTTTCTCTTCTGAGGACACAGAATAAATAAGCCTGCTTTCTAATGTGGAGCAGCTTGACTGTGGTATATCCCGTGGGAGGATGAAGTTGTATCAGACACCGTGGAATGAAAGAAGAATGTAGTGGTTTAGACAACATAATCACTTTAAGCATCATATTCTTTGGATTACCAAGATGTTGAACTTGCTAGGTGGTTTACTGAAAATGTTTGGAGGGGTTAGATTTGCAAATGAGAAATATGCAAATTAGTTCTCCTGATGCTCTGAACTATGGGAAAAAAGGAAAGGAAAGGAAAAGAAAACTACTATAGACAAATGCAAAGTCTAATATTAGTAAAGGTACTGTAAATAGGTAAACCGTACTTATGAAGAAAAACTGGGTGCAACATGCAGTAAGCAGAAAATGACTTACTCTGCAAGTACACAAAAATCCGAGTGGAAGAAATTCAGAACCTATGTATAAAGTCCAAATTGTTGTGAGTGCCATTTTTGGGGGCTTCGTGGAAGCAAGTTGTTCATGGTGCTTGGGAATCTGGTTTACATAAAGAAGAGCTCTTGTGGGAAGTAAGAGAGACTGACAAATCTTTCATTGATGCTTTGAACTGGGCTAGTAATTAGATCCCTGTCATCTAAAAGATTAATTACTATTAGATTTACTAAAGAGTGAACTTCCTGACCTCTGTATTAGAAGGTACATAGAAAATTTTGTCATACAAAAAATACTGTGCATTAAATCTCAATATTTGCAAACTTTGTATTTGGGAAGAGGTGAGTTCATTTGATATCAGCTTAAAAGAGGCAGATGACATATGCAAGTTCTTGACAAAAGTATGACAGTGCAGTGGTAAAAATAAAACTGAATGAGATCTGAGCTCTATATTCTGGGTAATTTGAATTTTATTTCCATTTGTTTTCAGTCACAATGTGAATATCAAGGGTGTGAATTATTGATTAGAAACCAAATGCAAGAAACAATACAAAATAATGATTGTAGATGAGTTCTGTTATTACACAGACAAACAGAAGATAATATTACAATCAAAATAGAGGGTACAGTAAGGTGTTTACTGAAAATGCTCTGGATGTGGCATTTTAAAGGAATGCAGTTCTACAAAGGGCAGCTTAAATAAGGTTTAATGTTTAGGCAACGAGAGACAGTGTGATAAAACAGTGAGATAATGAACGAGAGACAGTGTGATAAAACAGTGAGATAATGAACGAGAGACAGTGTGATAAAACAGTGAGATAATGAACGAGAGACAGTGTGATAAAACAGTGAGATAATGAACGAGAGACAGTGTGATAAAACAGTGAGATAATGAACGAGAGACAGTGTGATAAAACAGTGAGATAATGAAAGAGAGACAGTGTGATAAAACAGTGAGATCATGAACGAGAGACAGTGTGATAAAACAGTGAGATAATGAACGAGAGACAGTGTGACAAAACAGTGAGATAATGAACGAGAGATAGTGTGATAAAACAGTGAGATAATGAACGAGAGACAGTGTGATAAAACAGTGAGATCATGAACAAGAGACAGTGTGATAAAACAGTGAGATAATGAATGAGAGACAGTGTGATAAAACAGTGAGATAATGAACGAGAGACAGTGTGATAAAACAGTGAGATAATGAACGAGAGACAGTGTGATAAAACAGTGAGATAATGAACGAGAGACAGTGTGATAAAACAGTGAGATAATGACCGAGACAGTGTGATAAAACAGTGAGATAATGAACGAGAGACAGTGTGATAAAACAGTGAGATAATGAACGAGAGACAGTGTGATAAAACAGTGAGATAATGAACGAGAGACAGTGTGATAAAACAGTGAGATAATGAATGAGAGACAGTGTGATAAAACAGTGAGATAATGAACGAGAGACAGTGTGACAAAACAGTGAGATAATGAACGAGAGACAGTGTGATAAAACAGTGAGATCATGAACGAGAGACAGTGTGATAAAACAGTGAGATCATGAACGAGAGACAGTGTGATAAAACAGTGAGATCATGAACGAGAGACAGTGTGATAAAACAGTGAGATAATGAACGAGAGACAGTGTGATAAAACAGTGAGATCATGAATGAGAGACAGTGTGATAAAACAGTGAGATAATGAACGAGAGATAGTGTGATAAAACAGTGAGATCATGAACGAGACACAGTGTGATAAAACAGTGAGATAATGAACGAGAGACAGTGTGATAAAACAGTGAGATAATGAACGAGAGACAGTGTGATAAAACAGTGAGATAAAGAATGAGAGACAGTGTGATAAAACAGTGAGATAATGAATGAGAGACAGTGTGATAAAACAGTGAGATCATGAACGAGAGACATTGTGATAAAACAGTGAGATCATGAAAGAGAGACAGTGTGATAAAACAGTGAGATAATGAACGAGAGACAGTGTGATAAAACAGTGAGATAATGAACGACAGTGTGATAAAACAGTGAGATAATGAACGAGAGACAGTGTGATAAAACAGTGAGATAATGAATGAGAGACAGTGTGATAAAACAGTGAGATAATGAACGAGAGACAGTGTGATAAAACAGTGAGATAATGAACGAGAGACAGTGTGAAAAAACAGTGAGATCATGAACGAGAGACAGTGTGATAAAACAGTGAGATAATGAACGAGAGACAGTGTGATAAAACAGTGAGATCATGAACGAGAGACAGTGTGACAAAACAGTGAGATAATGAACGAGAGACAGTGTGATAAAACAGTGAGATCATGAACGAGAGACAGTGTGATAAAACAGTGAGATCATGAATGAGAGACAGTGTGATAAAACAGTGAGATCATGAACGAGAGACAGTGTGATAAAACAGTGAGATCATGAACGAGAGACAGTGTGATAAAACAGTGAGATCATGATCGAGAGACAGTGTGATAAAACAGTGAGATAATGAACGAGAGACAGTGTGATAAAACAGTGAGATCATGAGCGAGACAGTGTGATAAAACAGTGAGATCATGAACGAGAGACAGTGTGATAAAACAGTGAGATCATGAACGAGAGACAGTGTGATAAAACAGTGAGATCATGAACGAGACAGTGTGATAAAACAGTGAGATCATGAGCGAGACAGTGTGATAAAACAGTGAGATAATGAATGAGAGACAGTGTGATAAAACAGTGAGATAATGAACGAGAGACAGTGTGATAAAACAGTGAGATAATGAACGAGAGACAGTGTGATAAAACAGTGAGATAATGAACGAGAGACAGTGTGATAAAACAGTGAGATAATGAACGAGAGATAGTGTGATAAAACAGTGAGATCATGAACGACAGACAGTGTGATAAAACAGTGAGATCATGAACGAGAGACAGTGTGATAAAACAGTGAGATCATGAACGAGAGACAGTGTGATAAAACAGTGAGATCATGAACGAGAGACAGTGTGATAAAACAGTGAGATAATGAACGAGAGACAGTGTGATAAAACAGTGAGATCATGAACGAGAGACAGTGTGATAAAACAGTGAGATCATGAACGAGAGACAGTGTGATAAAACAGAGAGATCATGAACGAGAGACAGTGTGAGAAAACAGTGAGATCATGAATGAGAGACAGTGTGATAAAACAGTGAGATCATGAACGAGAGACAGTGTGATAAAACAGTGAGATCATGAACGAGACAGTGTGATAAAACAGTGAGATCATGAACGAGAGACAGTGTGATAAAACAGTGAGATAATGAGCGAGACAGTGTAATAAAACAGTGAGATCATGAGCGAGACAGTGTGATAAAACAGTGAGATCATGAACGAGAGACAGTGTGATAAAACAGTGACATCATGAACGAGAGACAGTGTGATAAAACAGTGAGATCATGAACGAGAGACAGTGTGATAAAACAGTGAGATCATGAACGAGAGACAGTGTGATAAAACAGTGAGATCATGAACGAGAGACAGTGTGATAAAACAGTGAGATAATGAATGAGAGACAGTGTGATAAAACAGTGAGATAATGAACGAGAGACAGTGTGATAAAACAGTGAGATAATGAACGAGAGACAGTGTGATAAAACAGTGAGATAATGAACGAGAGACAGTGTGATAAAACAGTGAGATAATGAACGAGAGATAGTGTGATAAAACAGTGAGATCATGAACAACAGACAGTGTGATAAAACAGTGAGATCATGAACGAGAGACAGTGTGATAAAACAGTGAGATCATGAACGAGAGACAGTGTGATAAAACAGTGAGATAATGAACGAGAGACAGTGTGATAAAACAGTGAGATAATGAACGAGAGACAGTATGATAAAACAGTGAGATAATGAACAAGAGACAGTGTGATAAAACAGTGAGATAATGAACGAGACAGTGTGATAAAACAGTGAGATAATGAACGAGAGACAGTGTGATAAAACAGTGAGATAATGAATGAGAGACAGTGTGATAAAACAGTGAGATAATGAACGAGAGACAGTGTGATAAAACAGTGAGATCATGAACGAGAGACAGTGTGATAAAACAGTGAGATAATGAACGTGAGACAGTGTGATAAAACAGTGAGATCATGAACGAGAGACAGTGTGATAAAACAGTGAGATCATGAACGAGAGACAGTGTGATAAAACAGTGAGATCATGAACGAGAGACAGTGTGATAAAACAGTGAGATCATGAACGAGAGACAGTGTGATAAAACAGTGAGATCATGAACGAGAGACAGTGTGATAAAACAGTGAGATCATGAATGAGAGACAGTGTGATAAAACAGTGAGATCATGAACGAGAGACAGTGTGATAAAACAGTGAGATCATGAACGAGACAGTGTGATAAAACAGTGAGATCATGAACGAGAGACAGTGTGATAAAACAGTGAGATCATGAACGAGAGACAGTGTGATAAAACAGTGAGATCATGAACGAGACAGTGTGATAAAACAGTGAGATCATGAAGAGACAGTGTGATAAAACAGTGAGATCATGAACGAGAGACAGTGTGATAAAACAGTGAGATAATGAACGAGAGACAGTGTGATAAAACAGTGAGATAATGAACGAGAGACAGTGTGATAAAACAGTGAGATAATGAACAAGAGACAGTGTGATAAAACAGTGAGATAATAAACGAGAGAGTGTGATAAAACAGTGAGATAATGAACCAGAGACAGTGTGATAAAACAGTGAGATCATGAACGAGAGACAGTGTGATAAAACAGTGAGATAATGAATGAGAGACAGTGTGATAAAACAGTGGGATAATGAACGAGAGACAGTGTGATAAAACAGTGGGATAATGAACGAGAGACAGTGTGATAAAACAGTGAGATAATGAACGAGAGACAGTGTGATAAAACAGTGAGATAATGAAACGAGACAGTGTGATAAAACAGTGAGATCATGAACGAGAGACAGTGTGATAAAACAGTGAGATCATGAACGAGAGACAGTGTGATAAAACAGTGAGATCATGAACGAGAGACAGTGTGATAAAACAGTGAGATCATGAACGAGAGAGTGTGATAAAACAGTGAGATCATGAACGAGACAGTGTGATAAAACAGTGAGATCATGAACGAGACAGTGTGATAAAACAGTGAGATCATGAACGAGAGACAGTGTGATAAAACAGTGAGATCATGAACGAGAGACAGTGTGATAAAACAGTGAGATCATGAATGAGAGACAGTGTGATAAAACAGTGAGATCATGAACGAGAGACAGTGTGATAAAACAGTGAGATCATGAACGAGAGACAGTGTGATAAAACAGTGAGATCATGAACGAGACAGTGTGATAAAACAGTGAGATCATGAACGAGAGAGACAGTGTGATAAAACAGTGAGATCATGAACGAGAGACAGTGTGATAAAACAGTGAGATCATGAACGAGACAGTGTGATAAAACAGTGAGATCATGAACGAGACAGTGTGATAAAACAGTGAGATCATGAACGAGACAGTGTGATAAAACAGTGAGATCATGAACGAGACAGTGTGATAAAACAGTGAGATCATGAACGAGACAGTGTGATAAAACAGTGAGATAATGAACGAGACAGTGTGATAAAACAGTGAGATAATGAACGAGACAGTGTGATAAAACAGTGAGATAATGAACGAGACAGTGTGATAAAACAGTGAGATAATGAACGAGAGACAGTGTGATAAAACAGTGAGATAATGAACGAGACAGTGTGATAAAACAGTGAGATAATGAACGAGACAGTGTGATAAAACAGTGAGATAATGAACGAGAGACAGTGTGATAAAACAGTGAGATCATGAACGAGAGACAGTGTGATAAAACAGTGAGATCATGAACGAGACAGTGTGATAAAACAGTGAGATCATGAACGAGAGACAGTGTGATAAAACAGTGAGATCATGAACGAGAGACAGTGTGATAAAACAGTGAGATCATGAACGAGACAGTGTGATAAAACAGTGAGATCATGAACGAGAGACAGTGTGATAAAACAGTGAGATCATGAACGAGACAGTGTGATAAAACAGTGAGATCATGAACGAGAGACAGTGTGATAAAACAGTGAGATCATGAACGAGACAGTGTGATAAAACAGTGAGATCATGAACGAGACAGTGTGATAAAACAGTGAGATCATGAACGAGACAGTGTGATAAAACAGTGAGATCATGAACGAGACAGTGTGATAAAACAGTGAGATTATGAACGAGACAGTGTGATAAAACAGTGAGATCATGAACGAGAGACAGTGTGATAAAACAGTGAGATCATGAACGAGACAGTGTGATAAAACAGTGAGATCATGAACGAGAGACAGTGTGATAAAACAGTGAGATAATGAACACGAGACAGTGTGATAAAACAGTGAGATAATGAACGAGACAGTGTGATAAAACAGTGAGATAATGAACGAGAGACAGTGTGATAAAACAGTGAGATAATAAACGAGAGAGTGTGATAAAACAGTGAGATAATGAACGAGAGACAGTGTGATAAAACAGTGAGATAATGAACGAGAGACAGTGTGATAAAACAGTGAGATCATGAACGAGAGACAGTGTGATAAAACAGTGAGATCATGAACGAGAGACAGTGTGATAAAACAGTGAGATCATGAACGAGATAGTGTGACAAATCAGTGTGATCATGATCGAGAGACATTTTGATAAAACAGTGAGATCATGAACGAGACAGTGTGATAAAACAGTGAGATCATGAATAAGAGACAGTGTGATAAAACAGTGAGATCATGAACGAGAGACAGTGTGATAAAACAGTGAGATAATGAACGAGAGACAGTGTGATAAAACAGTGAGATAATGAACGAGAGACAGTGTGATAAAACAGTGAGATAATAAACGAGAGACAGTGTGATAAAACAGTGAGATAATGAATGAGAGACAGTGTGATAAAACAGTGAGATCATGAACGAGAGACAGTGTGATAAAACAGTGAGATCATGAACGAGAGAAAGCGTGATAAAACAGTGAGATCATGAACGAGAGACAGCGTGATAAAACAGTGAGATTATGAACGAGAGACAGTGTGATAAAACAGTGAGATAATGAACGAGAGACAGTGTGATAAAACAGTGAGATAATGAACGAGAGACAGTGTGATAAAACAGTGAGATAATGAACGAGAGACAGTGTGATAAAACAGTGAGATAATGAACGAGAGACAGTGTGATAAAACAGTGAGATAATGAACGAGACAGTGTCATAAAACAGTGAGATAATGAACGAGACAGTGTGATAAAACAGTGAGATCATGAACGAGAACAGTGTGATAAAACAGTGAGATCATGAACGAGACAGTGTGATAAAACAGTGAGATCATGAACGAGAGACAGTGTGATAAAACAGTGAGATCATGAACGAGAGACAGTGTGATAAAACAGTGAGATCATGAACGAGACAGTGTGATAAAACAGTGAGATCATGAACGAGAGACAGTGTGATAAAACAGTGAGATCATGAACGAGAGACAGTGTGATAAAACAGTGAGATCATGAACGACGAGACAGTGTGATAAAACAGTGAGATCATGAACGAGACAGTGTGATAAAACAGTGAGATCATGAACGAGACAGTGTGATAAAACAGTGAGATCATGAACGAGACAGTGTGATAAAACAGTGAGATCATGAACGAGACAGTGTGATAAAACAGTGAGATCATGAATGAGAGACAGTGTGATAAAACAGTGAGATCATGAATGAGACAGTGTGATAAAACAGTGAGATCATGAACAGAGACAGTGTGATAAAACAGTGAGATAATGAACGAGACAGTGTGATAAAACAGTGAGATAATGAACGAGACAGTGTGATAAAACAGTGAGATAATGAACGAGACAGTGTGATAAAACAGTGAGATAATGAACGAGACAGTGTGATAAAACAGTGAGATAATGAACGAGAGACAGTGTGATAAAACAGTGAGATAATGAACAAGAGACAGTGTGATAAAACAGTGAGATAATGAACGAGAGACAGTGTGATAAAACAGTGAGATAATGAACGAGAGACAGTGTGATAAAACAGTGAGATAATGAACGAGAGACAGTGTGATAAAACAGTGAGATCATGAACGAGAGAGTGTGATAAAACAGTGAGATCATGAACGAGACAGTGTGATAAAACAGTGAGATCATGAACGAGACAGTGTGATAAAACAGTGAGATCATGAACGAGACAGTGTGATAAAACAGTGAGATCATGAACGAGAGACAGTGTGATAAAACAGTGAGATCATGAACGAGAGACAGTGTGATAAAACAGTGAGATCATGAACGAGAGACAGTGTGATAAAACAGTGAGATCATGAACGAGAGACAGTGTGATAAAACAGTGAGATCATGAAGCGAGACAGTGTGATAAAACAGTGAGATCATGAACGAGACAGTGTGATAAAACAGTGAGATCATGAACGAGAGACAGTGTGATAAAACAGTGAGATCATGAACGAGAGACAGTGTGATAAAACAGTGAGATCATGAACGAGAGACAGTGTGATAAAACAGTGAGATCATGAACGAGACAGTGTGATAAAACAGTGAGATCATGAACGAGACAGTGTGATAAAACAGTGAGATCATGAACGAGAGACAGTGTGATAAAACAGTGAGATAATGAACGAGAGACAGTGTGATAAAACAGTGAGATAATGAACGAGAGACAGTGTGATAAAACAGTGAGATAATGAACGAGACAGTGTGATAAAACAGTGAGATAATGAACGAGACAGTGTGATAAAACAGTGAGATCATGAACGAGACAGTGTGATAAAACAGTGACATCATCAACGAGAGACAGTGTGATAAAGCAGTGAGATCATGAACGAGACAGTGTGATAAAACAGTGAGATCATGAACGAGACAGTGTGATAAAACAGTGAGATCATGAATGAGACAGTGATAAAACAGTGAGATCATGAACGAGACAGTGTGATAAAACAGTGAGATCATGAACGAGAGACAGTGTGATAAAACAGTGAGATCATGAACGAGAGACAGTGTGATAAAACAGTGAGATCATGAACGAGACAGTGTGATAAAACAGTGAGATCATGAACGAGACAGTGTGATAAAACAGTGAGATCATGAACGAGAGAGTGTGATAAAACAGTGAGATCATGAACGAGAGACAGTGTGATAAAACAGTGAGATCATGACCGCGCGACAGTGTGATAAAACGGTGAGACCATGAGAGAGACAGTGTGATAAAACAGTGAGATCATGAACGAGAGACAGTGTGATAAAACAGTGAGATCATGAACGAGAGACAGTGTGATAAAACAGTGAGATCATGAACGAGAGACAGTGTGATAAAACAGTGAGATCATGAACGAGAGACAGTGTGATAAAACAGTGAGATCATGAACGAGAGACAGTGTGATAAAACAGTGAGATCATGAACGAGACAGTGTGATAAAACAGTGAGATCATGAACGAGAGACAGTGTGATAAAACAGTGAGATAATGAACGAGAGACAGTGTGATAAAACAGTGAGATAATGAACGAGAGACAGTGTGATAAAACAGTGAGATAATGAACGAGAGACAGTGTGATAAAACAGTGAGATAATGAACGAGACAGTGTGATAAAACAGTGAGATAATGAACGAGAGACAGTGTGATAAAACAGTGAGATAATGAATGAGAGACAGTGTGATAAAACAGTGAGATCATGAACGAGACAGTGTGATAAAACAGTGAGATCATGAACGAGACAGTGTGATAAAACAGTGAGATCATGAACCAGAGACAGTGTGATAAAACAGTGAGATCATGAACGAGACAGTGTGATAAAACAGTGAGATCATGAACGAGAGACAGTGTGATAAAACAGTGAGATCATGAACGAGAGACAGTGTGATAAAACAGTGAGATCATGAACGAGACAGTGTGATAAAACAGTGAGATCATGAACGAGAGACAGTGTGATAAAACAGTGAGATCATGAACGAGAGACAGTGTGATAAAACAGTGAGATCATGAACGAGACAGTGTGATAAAACAGTGAGATCATGAACGAGAGACAGTGTGATAAAACAGTGAGATCATGAACGAGACAGTGTGATAAAACAGTGAGATCATGAACGAGAGACAGTGTGATAAAACAGTGAGATCATGAACGAGAGACAGTGTGATAAAACAGTGAGATAATGAACGAGAGACAGTGTGATAAAACAGTGAGATAATGAACGAGAGACAGTGTGATAAAACAGTGAGATAATGAACGAGACAGTGTGATAAAACAGTGAGATAATGAACGAGAGACAGTGTGATAAAACAGTGAGATCATGAACGAGAGACAGTGTGATAAAACAGTGAGATCATGAACGAGAGACAGTGTGATAAAACAGTGAGATCATGAACGAGACAGTGTGATAAAACAGTGAGATCATGAACGAGACAGTGTGATAAAACAGTGAGATCATGAACGAGACAGTGTGATAAAACAGTGAGATCATGAACGAGACAGTGTGATAAAACAGTGAGATAATGAACGAGAGACAGTGTGATAAAACAGTGAGATAATGAACGAGAGACAGTGTGATAAAACAGTGAGATCATGAACGAGAGACAGTGTGATAAAACAGTGAGATAATGAACGAGAGACAGTGTGATAAAACAGTGAGATCATGAACGAGAGACAGTGTGATAAAACAGTGAGATCATGAGCAGAGACAGTGTGATAAAACAGTGAGATCATGAACGAGAGACAGTGTGATAAAACAGTGAGATCATGAACGAGACAGTGTGATAAAACAGTGAGATCATGAGCGAGAGACAGTGTGATAAAACAGTGAGATCATGAACGAGACAGTGTGATAAAACAGTGAGATCATGAACGAGAGACAGTGTGATAAAACAGTGAGATCATGAACGAGACAGTGTGATAAAACAGTGAGATCATGAACGAGACAGTGTGATAAAACAGTGAGATAATGAACGAGAGACAGTGTGATAAAACAGTGAGATAATGAACGAGAGACAGTGTGATAAAACAGTGAGATAATGAACGAGACAGTGTGATAAAACAGTGAGATAATGAACGAGAGACAGTGTGATAAAACAGTGAGATAATGAACGAGACAGTGTGATAAAACAGTGAGATCATGAACGAGAGACAGTGTGATAAAACAGTGAGATCATGAACGAGAGACAGTGTGATAAAACAGTGAGATCATGAACGAGACAGTGTGATAAAACAGTGAGATCATGAGCGAGAGACAGTGTGATAAAACAGTGAGATCATGAACGAGACAGTGTGATAAAACAGTGAGATCATGAACGAGACAGTGTGATAAAACAGTGAGATCATGAACGAGACAGTGTGATAAAACAGTGAGATCATGAACGAGACAGTGTGATAAAACAGTGAGATCATGAACGAGACAGTGTGATAAAACAGTGAGATCATGAGAGACAGTGTGATAAAACAGTGAGATCATGAAAGAGACAGTGTGATAAAACAGTGAGATCATGAACGAGACAGTGTGATAAAACAGTGAGATCATGAGCGAGAGACAGTGTGATAAAACAGTGAGATCATGAACGAGACAGTGTGATAAAACAGTGAGATCATGAACGAGACAGTGTGATAAAACAGTGAGATCATGAACGAGACAGTGTGATAAAACAGTGAGATCATGAATGAACGAGACAGTGTGATAAAACAGTGAGATCATGAACGAGAGACAGTGTGATAAAACAGTGAGATCATGAACGAGAGACAGTGTGATAAAACAGTGAGATCATGAACGAGAGACAGTGTGATAAAACAGTGAGATCATGAACGAGAGACAGTGTGATAAAACAGTGAGATCATGATCGAGAGACAGTGTGATAAAACAGCGAGATCATGAACGAGAGACAGTGTGATAAAACAGTGAGATCATGAACGAGACAGTGTGATAAAACAGTGAGATCATGAACGAGAGACAGTGTGATAAAACAGTGAGATCATGAGCGAGACAGTGTGATAAAACAGTGAGATCATGAACGAGAGACAGTGTGATAAAACAGTGAGATCATGAACGAGAGACAGTGTGATAAAACAGTGAGATCATGAACGAGAGACAGTGTGATAAAACAGTGAGATCATGAGCGAGACAGTGTGATAAAACAGTGAGATCATGAACGAGAGACAGTGTGATAAAACAGTGAGATCAAGAGCGAGAGACAGTGTGATAAAACAGTGAGATCATGAACGAGAGACAGTGTGATAAAACAGTGAGATAATGAACGAGACAGTGTGATAAAACAGTGAGATAATGAACGAGACAGTGTGATAAAACAGTGAGATAATGAACGAGACAGTGTGATAAAACAGTGAGATAATGAGCGAGACAGTGTGATAAAACAGTGAGATAATGAACGAGAGACAGTGTGATAAAACAGTGAGATAATGAACGAGACAGTGTGACAAAACAGTGAGATAACGAGCGAGACAGTGTGACAAAACAGTGAGATAATGAGCGAGACAGTGTGATAAAACAGTGAGATAATGAGCGAGACAGTGTGATAAAACAGTGAGATAATGAACGAGACAGTGTGATAAAACAGTGAGATAATGAACGAGAGACAGTGTGATAAAACAGTGAGATAATGAACGAGACAGTGTGATAAAACAGTGAGATAATGAACGAGAGACAGTGTGATAAAACAGTGAGATAATGAGAGAGACAGTGTGATAAAACAGTGAGATCATGAACGAGACAGTGTGATAAAACAGTGAGATCATGAACGAGACAGTGTGATAAAACAGTGAGATCATGAACGAGAGACAGTGTGATAAAACAGTGAGATCATGAGAGAGACAGTGTGATAAAACAGTGAGATCATGAACGAGAGACAGTGTGATAAAACAGTGAGATCATGAACGAGACAGTGTGATAAAACAGCGAGATCATGAGCGAGACAGTGTGATAAAACAGTGCGATCATGAACGAGAGACAGTGTGTTAAAACAGTGAGATCATGTACGAGAGACAGTGTGATAAAACAGTGAGATCATGAACGAGACAGTGTGATAAAACAGTGAGATCATGAACGAGACAGTGTGAT
Organism: Protopterus annectens; assembly: GCF_019279795.1. Lineage (NCBI taxonomy): Eukaryota > Metazoa > Chordata > Ceratodontiformes > Protopteridae > Protopterus > Protopterus annectens. Next base: position 63,095,890 of record NC_056745.1, read on the forward strand.
AAAACAGTGAGATCATGAACGAGAGACAGTGTGATAAAACAGTGAGATCATGAGCGAGACAGTGTGATAAAACAGTGAGATCATGAGCGAGAGACAGTGTGATAAAACAGTGAGATCATGCAGGAGAGACAGTGTGATAAAACAGTGAGATCATGAACGAGAGACAGTGTGATAAAACAGTGAGATAATGAACGAGAGACAGTGTGATAAAACAGTGAGATTATGAACGAGAGACAGTGTGATAAAACAGTGAGATAATGAACGAGAGACAGTGTGATAAAACAGTGAGATCATGAACGAGAGACAGTGTGATAAAACAGTGAGATAATGAGCGAGACAGTGTGATAAAACAGTGAGATAATGAACGAGAGACAGTGTGATAAAACAGTGAGATCATGAACGAGAGACAGTGTGACAGTGTGATAAAACAGTGAGATCATGAACGAGAGACAGTGTGATAAAACAGTGAGATAATGAACGAGAGACAGTGTGATAAAACAGTGAGATCATGAACGAGAGACAGTGTGATAAAACAGTGAGATCATGAGCGAGACAGTGTGATAAAACAGTGAGATCATGAACGAGAGACAGTGTGATAAAACAGTGAGATCATGAACGAGAGACAGTGTGATAAAACAGTGAGATAATGAACGAGAGACAGTGTGATAAAACAGTGAGATTATGAACGAGAGACAGTGTGATAAAACAGTGAGATAATGAACGAGAGACAGTGTGATAAAACAGTGAGATAATGAACGAGAGACAGTGTGATAAAACGTTGAGATAATGAACGAGAGACAGTGTGATAAAACAGTGAGATAATGCACGAGAGACAGTGTGATAAAACAGTGAGATAATGAACGAGAGACAGTGTGATAAAACAGTGAGATAATGTTCATATTTTTGTGTCGGTATCCAGAATGGATACACATTATTTTATTATTTATTATTATTATTTTACATTTGTTAACCGGGGGTGTCTGACTGAGCCGAAAAGGCCCTTTTTCAGCAGAGGCCCGGGGAGAAAAGCTCCACAAAGAAAAATTGCAGACACATTTAGTTATTTAGACATGATCAGTATACACACAAATTACAGGAGACATATTTTTACAGTGGTATGTGGCACATAAACAGTTACAGTGGAGAGAACAAACAGAAAAATATTAATTTTAAAAATAAAGGTAATTAATAGATTTGTGGTGTACAGCTGAAATTTGGAACATAGGTAGAATACATACATAGTACACAGGTACAGTACATACATTATAGATTAGCCAGTGTTTGTGAGTAAGATTGAAAACTATTATCATGTGCTCTAGATTTTGTATGTATGTGTTATCTGCTTTCATTAGCCTGGGGAGTAATCATGGCACTGCCAACTTTCCTTAAGATGTTGCCTGATGAGATCTTTAAAGGAGGCTTTGAATTATGTGTTTTGAGTGCTTGTAGGGACAGAGTTCTATTTTTTAGCCACTGAACTACTATAGAGTGCATCTCCAAAGCTCTTGTAGCTGTTGGTGACTTCTAGTAGTAGTTTGCTTGATGATCTAAGAGGCCTTTTGGCTTAGTGATGTTGTACTAGGTTTTTGAGGGCAGGACACTTATTGGGGAGGTAATAGATAAAATGACAGAGGCAGGGCTGATTGTAGGTTAGGAGGTTGGGCAGTTCAAGCCAGTGGAGCTGTCTCAAAGCAGTACAGTGATGAGTTCTATATGAGCAATTTGCAACAAAGCGGGCAATTCTGTAATAGCAGGCTTCCATTTTGCTTAGTTCAATTTTGTTGAGATTAGTCAGAATGGGAGATGCATAGAGTAGGGTGGATAAAAGTTGGGAGCGAGCAATGGCTGATCATGTGCTGTTGGTAAGAAATGGTTTGATACGGTAGAGTGACCCCATTTTGGTATGTACTTTTTTAATAGTTAAGTTGAGATGACTATCAAATTTTAGGTGGGAGTCTATGGTTATTCCCAATAGCTTAGCCTGTGCCACTGGAGCAATTGGAGTAGCATTAGTGGAGTAGATAGTGAATTGACTGTTAGTGTTTTTGTTAGAACTGGTTATAATCATAAGCTGAGTTTTCTTTGGATTGAGGATAAGTTGGGCTTTGGTAAGGTAGTTTTCAACGTCAGAGAATGCTAGTTGAGTTGTTTGCAGGAGGGTGGGAATGTTTTGTGCAGCACAGATTAAGGTAGTGTCATCTGCATACTGAATTATAGATGCATGCTGTGTGGAGGTATGGAGGTCATTTGTGAAGACTGTGAATAGTAGTGGTCCTAAGATAGAATCCTGTGGGACTCCTATAGTTATGGGCAGCTGAGGAGAGAGAGAATTTTCCCCATTTCACAGCTTGGTACCTGTGTAAAAACTCAAAAAAGTTATGTGCACTGTGACTCTGTAGGTCGCACATACACATATACACAAATAAATGAGCAAAGGAAAGGTGGTATAACTCAAATAACAATTAATAAAAAATGAGTGTATTTGCAAGGAAAATGAAAGACAAGCATCACTCATAAATACAGAAGTGCAGAAGGAAATGTAAACAAGTTAGGTATATAACATAATGGGTCTATATTACCAGATCGAAAACCCATTTCAGCGAACACCACAAGACCGACACGTATAGCACAAACCGCAAATATGCCGAACCCCATAAACCGTGAAATTTCAAATCTCAAATCATTATAGTCGGACAACACCACCGCGCGTTACATACTACGTTCCCAAACATAATAAATAAAACACATACATACACTAACCAAACCCTACTTCGAACCCTACACTAAACCTTACATACATTACTATCTATGCACTTACCTTAACCCGCACCCTAACCCTAAGGTCCATAACTATCGCACACTTACCCTACAGACATATACCCAAACAAAACAAATAATCCACACACATACACTTAACAAAACCCTACTTCTAATGCTACACTAAACCTTACATACATCACCTATCCATGCACTTACCTTAACCCGCACCCTAACCCTAAGGTCTGTAACTATCGCACACTTACCTTATGGAGCTATACCGCAGACAGGCCAACCATGACACTTCGACATTTCATGTTTCGTGGTTTTGAACATTCGCCGTTACCATAGTTTGCGCTATACGTGTCGGTCTTGTGGTGTTCGCAGAAACAGTTTTCGATGTGGTAATATAGACCCAACACAATTGCAGAGAAGATTGCAGTGGAATTACTCAGAATCCCCTAAAAAGGTATATACTGCACTATATATAATATTTTAAATAAAGGTTTAGAAGAAGGTGAACTTGGTGATGGTGAAGTCCTTTCCTCATTGGTCATCCACTCTTTCTGAAGGAGGCAACCCAAACCCAGACACTACAATGAAGGAATACTGATGACACTCAGTGTGGTTGAACACAGCCCCAGAAACGAAACATCTCCACCTATGCACCAATAACATTACTACAGAGAAATGGACTTCCAACTATGCTGTGCCTGCAGTTACCCTACCAGCAGTGGTGCAGAATATATTACACAAAGGCCCATTAACATGATAGGGCAATACTACTACTTCTAACACTGACACTAATGTCAATGCCAATGAAAACTGTCAAAATATTTCCATGTGTCATGCCTGTTAGAGGTTTTGGAATCAATCATTGGATTGTGCAGCCCCCCCCCCCCTCCCATAAGCCAATATGCTTTGAGAATTCCAGAGCCTTGGTTTACTATCAGGTGCCAGGTGACTGTGTGGGGTATCATGCTGCTTCAGGTATAAACTGGTTTAGAATCAAGCACTAGATACACAGACACACACACACACACACACACACACACACACACACACACACGCACGCACATATGCATACACACACACATGCGCGAGTGCACATAAGCATGTGCACAGACACACACACACACGCATACACACAGACATACACACACACACACACACACACACACACACACACACACACACACACATACACATGCACACATGCATACACATGCACACACACACACACACACACACACACACACATTCTCTCTCTCTGTCTATATATATATATATATATAAAAAATATATATACATATATATATATATATATATATATATATATATATATGGTTACACTTTATAATCTCGAAATTCTGAAATTTTGAATATGTCAATTCCTAGCTATGGCTTTATGCTTCATTACGTCTGGTGTTTTCTGTGGATGGTGTTATGTTTAGATGTAGGTGCGATTTAAGGTAAATAAGTGTTTTGTAAGGGTTTTGGGTGGGAGTTTGAATGTATGGGAGTGTGTTTGTAAGTTGTAAGTGTGGATTAGCATAGGTAGGTGAAAGTATGAGTGTGTAAGTGTTGTATGTGTTGGTGTTTGTATAGGTGTGATGTGTGTGTCTGTGTGCAAGGGACTGTGGAATGTCAGGGTGTGAGTTTGCTATCTTTTCCTGTTTGTGCAATCACGGAGTTAGTATATATAAGTAGAGGGGTGTGAGGGGTGCAGCCCCCCACATGGGGGTGCAGGGGGTTGCCCCCTGTTTATATGTATATGTATTGTAGGTTTGTTTGTGTGTGGTTTGTTTGTTGTGTTGTGGTTTGGATGATGTATGTGTTGTGTGGTGTATGGTGTGTTTATGTGCATGATTTTGTGTTTTCTGGTTTTGAGGTTTCGGGATTTGGAACATTCGACTTTATGGTCTCGAAATACTGAAATTCAAGATTTCAGTATTTGGAGATTATAAAGTAAATCCATATATATATATATATATATATATATATATATATATATATATATGTATATATATATATATATATATATATATATATATATATATACACACACACACACACACACACACACACACACACACACACACACACACACATGATGCTTCAGTTTCTTAAGTTATTATGTTAGTACTTTAATAGTACTTTAATAGTAAAGATAGTATGTACTGCCTTGTAATTGCAGGGATTGAAATGAGTTTTTACAACCATATAATATGGATGAAGCCAGTTTAGTGATAATGCTGTCAAAGTGCAATAACAAAAATATCTTGAACGTTAGCCAGAACATTTGTTGTTATCATCACTCTACTTTATTCTGGTACAAGTCAATGGTATGTCTCTCTCACTCTATCTATAAATACATATATATATATATATATATATATATATATATATATATAGAGAGAGAGAGAGCGAGAGAGAGAAATCAGAAGATCAGTGTTTCAGAATGTCGTGTCTTAAAAGGTGAAAACTATATGGTCAACATTCTGAAGCTTTGGTGCAATGCATTAATACATTTATATATTTATTCTAGTTGTAGAATTAACATACAGATGTTGACAATTTGTAATATTGTGTTATAGAACATACAGCGTCTGTATCACATTTCAAATACAATTCCATTCCAGTCTGTCAAAAGCTTCCTTCTGAAAGTTAGTTAATACAGCTGAACCAAGTACAGCCATGGTTTGAACAAATTTTTGTTTGTTCAGCCAGTTATGGATCAGATCAGGCCTATCATTTCTTCTTTTGATGAAACGTTAATTACCTGGTGATAATATGGACAGAATCTTATCTTGTTACTCAGCAAAAATGCATAGATTTTTTCTTACTTCAAGCTGTAGCAATGAAATACCTCTATATACATTTAGATGCCTTCCAACCTTTCTTTTTGTAAGTTTAGAAACATCATTATTTTAGCAATTGGGCTCTCGCTGAAGAATGCCCCTTTGCATTTCAGATTCAGTAGCTCAGAGTTTAATGCTCCTTTGTAACATTTATAAAACTCTGGAGTGAATCTGTTCACTGCTGTTGTTTTCCACCTGACAAATTAACAGCCATGTAATGCACTTGTTATAGGGTAACCCGCCATTATATATTCTGCATCTGATTTTCTGGGGAAAGAAACTGGTTTTATGACATTATTGTCACTAACTGAATATAAGATAGAACTGCCCAAAAATAGGGTTGATATTCTTTTTTCATGATTTGACTATTGGATTAGGGATCTATCTGTACCTTATGTGCTTCCCCTTTAAAACTAAACAGTAATTACTGTTTCTGTTTCCTGATACCTCCTGGCCAGTGTCTTTGGGGATATTACATCCTTTGCCTAAACAAATAGTTTATACTATTCCTTCGTGTATATTATATGTTGCCTAAAATTGAATGGTCTTGCGTTTGGCCTTAAGCTGCTTTGTATTTAGTAGGATTATGTTATCCTTGCACCTACCTCAGTTTTACAGCCTTTCCGCACATGCGGTCCATTTCTGTATTTTCCTTTGAACCCTATCCCTAACATGTTCTTTGGACTTCCATGGCAAAATAATGAAAAGTCTTAATTTTGTGTTTAAAAATCAGCCAAAAGTCTCCTGTGCTCCTTATAGATTTTTGCTGCATTCTGAAAAATGGTCCAGGGACAGTTTCTAATGAGATTGTCCTCTTCAAGGTATTTCAAAGATATCAGACCGACTTTCTGTTCTCTAGGGTTAGGGGAGTATTGCAGTCCATTGTGGTAAAGGTTAGCATTCATTAGTATTATTTATAAATGCATTGTTGTAGCCATTAGCATCAAGGACTTTAACCAAAGGTCTAACCTACTTGCAGATCATACACCTTTGTCTATATATGTGTAGTGTGCATTGCCTGGGTTCACTAGCTCAAGAGCTTGTATTACTTGCCATAGATTTGATGACTTTTAAGTGATGATTTATCCTGGGGATGTTCTATGCTATCCTTACCTGTAAAATCACATCACATTAAAATCCACACAATGATGTACTTGGTTTTATTATCACGGACTTCTCTTATTAG